>NW_026943822.1:3834517-4134517 GCF_035594765.1 Anolis carolinensis | reverse complement strand
AGAACTCCCACAATCCACTCTACATCCTGGTGCAGTTTCAAATAGTATGGACCATGGATGATGGGACTTGCAATACCTTTATTCGCTTCCTCATAGCACTGTGACTCCCACCAATGGCACACAGAACTCCCACAATCCACTCTACATCCTCGTGCAGTTTCAAATAGTATGGACCATGGATGATGGGACTTGCAATACCTTCATTCACTTCCTCACAGCACTGTGACTCCCACCAATGGCACACAGAACTCCCACAATCCACTCTACATCCTCGTGCAGTTTCAAATAGTATGGACCATGGATGATGGGACTTGCAATACCTTTATTCGCTTCCTCACAGCACTGTGACTCCCACCAATGGCACACAGAACTCCCACAATCCACTCTACATCCTGGTGCAGTTTTGAATAGTATGAACCATGGATGATGGGTCTTGCAGTACCTTTATTCGCTTCCTCACAGCACTGTGACTCCCACCAATGGCACACAGAACTCCCACAATCCACTCTACATCCTGGTGTAGTTTTGAATAGTATGGACCATGGATGATGGGACTTGCAGTATCTTCACTCACTTCCTCACAGCATTGTGACTCCCACCAATGGCATACAGAACTCCCACAATCCACTCTGCATCCTGGTGCAGTTTCAAATACTATGGACCATGGATGATGGGACTTGCAGTATCTTCACTCACTTCCTGAGTCCACTGCGACCCACAACAATGACTGAACAAAATCGAACTTGGCACACAGAGCCCCCTTAACCCACTCTACACCCTGGTGCGGTTTGGAGGATGATGGACCATGGACGATGTGACTTGTAATATCTTCATTCGCTTCCTCACAGCACTGTGACTCCCACCAATGGCACACAGAACTCCCACAATCCACTCTACATCCTGGTGCAGTTTCGAATACTATGGACCATGGATGATGGGACTTGCAGTATCTTCATTCACTTCCTGAGTCCACTGCGACCCACACCAATGACTGAACAAAATCGAACTTGTCACACAGACCCCCCATAGCCCACTCTACATCTTGGTGCTGTTTGTAGGGGGATGGACCATGAACGATGGGAATTGCATATGGGAGTTGTAGTTCACCCGCACCCAATGAACCGAGCTGACATTGGATCTAGACAAAACTTCTCAAATAACCTGGGCACTGCCAGGTCCCCAAGCTAGTTTCCTGACATCAGTGAATACAATAACAAAAAAGTGACTATAAAAAAGCAGCAACACAAACAACAGTCATTGGAAATGGATCACAATTACATCTCTGACCAGAGTGCATACACATTGAAAGTATGTTCGAGAAGTAAATCTGCACAAAGTTTTAGCAAAATGAAAATGAAATTTACAAAAATATATATACTGTATATACTCGAGTAGAAGCCTAGTTTTTCAGCCCTCTTTTTAAGACTGAAAAAGCCCCCCTCGTCTTATACTCGGGTGAGGGTCCTGGTTGGCTACTGAGCAAACCAGGACCTGCTGCATACCAGGACTGCCACCTGTTGAGGAGTTACAAAGTTCCTTTGACCAGAAGCTGGCCACTTGGACTGCCTCTGGTGTTGCTGTGAGACGGTTCTCCGACTGTGCTGACGATCGTGCCATCACCATACTTACTTATCCCAATGTACATATACATGGCAAACATTCAATGCCATATGAACATAGAGACAGAGACAGACACAGAGGCAATTTATCCTTCTCCAGCTTCCAGCTTCCTGAGGTTATGCTCGATTGCGGCCACAGGGGGAGCAGCTGCTTCATCATCCACGGTGACGCCGACTTCCTCATTCCAAACGGTGCTGAACAATTTTTTTGGTGTCATAAATTGTTTAAATTAGCCTCCCCACATATAAGTGGTACCTAAATTTCCTACTTGCTAGATGCAACTATCGTTCGGGTTGCTTAGGTCTACAACAAGCAGGGCTATTTTTTATTTTAATTGTCGGGTGCTCACTCCGACACGGGCTGGCCTCAAACTCATGAGCTCTTGGTCATAGTGATTTATTGCAGCTGGCTACACATATAAGGCAAACATTTAATGCCTTAACATAGAACAAAGACAGAGACAAATGCAGGCTCCGAGCTGGCCTCGAACTCATGACCTCTTGGTCAGAGTGATTTGTTGCAGCTGGCTGCAGCTGGCTGCTCACCAGCCTGCACCACAGCCCGGGCTTAATGAAATTACAGACAATTTGATACATTTCTGCCAACGATGAACAAGTTTTCTGAAGCCGTCACGGGAGAACTCGACAATCTGTTTCCGCAACCAGCGTTCATCGTTGGCAGAAATGTATCAGATTGTCTGGTGATGATGTGGAAAAGGGAATAGTGGTCGTTAAAGAGCACATTCTAAGGATTATTTCTGTGTTTGATTTATTAAAATACTCCCATCCAAACTCAAGTAACAAAGGTGGAGGCATTACTTTTCATTCAACCCTCGTATAATATTTATTTATTTATTTATTTGCTACATTTATATGCTGCCCTTCTCACCCCGAAGGGAACTCAGAGCAGCTTAGAAATTAAATTTACATACAATATTATATTATTAGCATAGTACAATACTGGTAATAAATTACTATATTGTACTGTATCAATATTTATTTATTTATTATTTATTACAATATTTATATCCCACCCTTCTCACCCGACAGGGGACTCAGGGTGGCTTACAATAAAACGCATATATAAACATTATACAGTGCCATATAAATCAGTTAAAATTATTATTAACTTACATCAGTATTCATAAAACACATTATAAAATACAGGTAGGCGTGTTCAGTTAAAAAAACTGGGTCTGTCGATTGAGTTCCAGCGTACATGATAATAATTAACGCTGCCAAATATTATTCAAAAGCCTGGCCCCATAACCAAGTTTTAACCTTCCTATGGAATATATTGTAATATTATTAGTAATATTACATGTAAAATCTATATATATAAAAGAGTGATGGCATCAGGGCAGCGGACAAAACAACAAAACTACAGGCCCCCCAACCTCGAAATTTGACCACATAACCCATCATCCACGGCTCTAGGTTGATACAACAAAAAGAAAAGAAAAATAAAGTCCTAATTAGAGGGAGAGGAATAATTGTTTTTTATCTAATTGCTACCAGTTAGAAAGCTAAGCTCCGCCCACTTGGTCTCCTAGCAACCGACTCACCCCAGGGGACAGGCAGACTTAGGCTTCACTTAGGCCTCTTCCACAGATTATCTAATTAATATAGCAAAGAACACCACTCTGAAAACAAGGGAATTCCAGACAGGAAACAATCTGGGCCAGCTAACACCTCCCAACAAAAAATTCACTCAAGAAGGAAACAGCCAGGCTTTAAAGAGGCAAGGCCATTACATCCTAATCATTTCCCCTAATTGCAGCATTCATACTTGCCTCCAACAGACAAAAAAAAAATCAGAAATATTGTATATTCACAACCTTTACAAAATAATATCCCCTGATGGTGCAGCGTGTTAAAGCGCTGAGCTGCTGAACTTCTGGACTGAAAGGTCGCAGGTTTGAATTGGGGGAGCGGAGAGAGCCCCCACTGTTAGCCCCAGCTTCTGCCAACCTAGAAGTTCGAAAACATGCAAATGAGAGTAGATGAATAGGTACTGCTCCAGCGGGAAAATAACAGCGCTCCATGCAGTCATGCCGGCCACATGACCTTGGAGGAGTCTACTGACAACGCTGGCTCTTTGGTTTAGAAATGGAGATGAGCACCAACCTCCAGAGTCAGACATGACTGGGCTTAACATCAGGGGAAAACCTTTAGCCTTGACCTTAACTACCACCAATTCCTCAATACTTTATTTCCCATACCACCAGACTTCGCCACAGCAACGCGTGGCCGGGCACAGCTAGTATAATATATAATAAATATTATTATATTGTATTATTAGTATGATATCGTATCTATATATATAAAAGAGTGATGGCATCACGGCGACTCACAAAACAACAAAAGTACAGGCCCCCCAACCTCGAAATTTGACAGCACAACCTCAAGGTTGATACAACAAAAAGAAAAGAAAAATAAAGTCCTAATTAGTGGGAGAGCAATAATTTTTTTTATCCAATTGCTGCCAGTTTAGAGGGCTAATCTCTGCCCACTTGGTTGCGTAGCAACCAAGGGACAGCCAGGTTTCAGTTAGGGGACAGGCAGATTTAGGCCTCACTTAGACTTCTTCCACAGATTATCAGATTTGCACTGGATTATATGGCAGTGTAGACTCAAGGCCCTTCCACACAGCTATATAACCCATTTATAATCTTATATTATCTGCTTTGCACTGGATTATCTTGACTCCACACTACTATATAATCCACGTCAGTGTGCAATTTATACAGCTGTGAAGAAGGGGCCTCATATAATCCAGTTCTAAGCAGAAAATATAAGATTATCAATATACAGTAGACTCTCACTTATCCAACAAACAGGCCGGCAGGATAAGTGAATATGTTGGATAATAAGAAGGGATTCAAGAAAAGCCGATTAAACATCAAATTAGGTAATCGTTATACAAATTAAGCACCAAAACATCATATTATACAACAAATTTGACAGAAAAAGTAGTTCCATGCGCAGTAATGCTATGTAGTAATTACAGTAGAGTCTCACTTATCCAACACTCGCTTATCCAATGTTCTGGATTATCCAACGCATTTTTGTAGTCAATGCTTTCAATATATTGTGATATTTTGGTGCTAAATTCATAAATCCAGTAATTTCTACATAGAATTACTGTGTATTGAACTACTTTTTCTGCCAAATTTGTTGTCTAACATGATGTTTTGGTGCTTAATTTGTGAAATCATAACTTAATTTGATGTTTAATAGGCTTATCCTTAATCCCTCATTATCCAACATATTCGCTTATCCAACGTTCTGCTGGCCCGTTTATGTTGGATAAGTGAGACTCTACTGTACTGTATTTACAAATTTACCACTAAAATATCACAATGAATTTAAAACACTGACTACAAAAACATTGATTATGAAAAGGCAGACTGCATTGGATAATCCAGAATATTGTATAAGCTAATGTTGGATAAGTGAGATTCTACTTTAATATGAAATAATTACTGGGATAGAATAATGCAGAACAATATAATCTCTAAAACCAGGACAGTAAATAAACAGGGGAATTCCACACAGGAAACAATCAGGGCCAGCTAACACCTCCCAACAAAATATTCCCATCATCAAAGTCTGGCAAATCCTCTGTTTTCTCAGGGCCACAGACAGCAGAAGCACATAAAATATCGCAAACAACACCACTCTGAAAACAAGGGAATTCCAGACAGGAAACAATCAGGGCCAGCTAACACCTTGCAACAAAAAAATCACTCAGGGAGGAAACAGCCAGGCTTTAAAGCTGCAAGGCCATTACATCCTAATCATTTTCCCTAATTGCAGCATTCATACTTGCCTCCAACAGACAAAAAAAAACCAATCAGAAATATTGTATATTCACAATCTTTAGGAAATACAGTAGAGTCTCACTTATCCAACACTCGCTTATCCAACGTTCTGGATTATCCAACGTTCTGGATTATCCAACGCATTTTTGTAGTCAATGTTTTCAATATATTGTGACATTTGGTGCTAAATTCATAAATACAGTAATTACTACATAGCATTACTGCGTATTGAACTACTTTTTCTGCCAAATTTGTTGTCTAACATGATGTTTTGGTGCTTCATTTGTAAAATCATAACCTAATTTGATATTTAATAGGCTTTTCCTTAATGACTCCTTATTATCCAACATATTCGCTCATCCAACATTCTGCTGGCCCGTTTATGTTGGATAAGTGAGACTCTACTGTAATATCCCCTGATGGCGCAGCGTGTTAAAGCGCTGAGCTGCTGAACTTCTGGACCGAAAGGCCGCAGGTTTGAATTGGGGGAGCAGAGAGAGCCCCCACTGTTTGCCCCAGCTTCTGCCAACCCAGAGGTTCAAAAACATGCAAATGTGAGTGCATCAATAGGTACTGCTCCAGTGGGAAGGTAACACTGCTCCATGCAGTCATCCCACATGACCTTGGAGGAGACTACGGACAACGCCAGTTCTTCGGCTTAGAAATGGAGATGAGCACCAACCTCCAGAATCATACATGACTGGGCTTAATGTCAGGGGAAAACGTTTACCCTTTACCTTAACTACCACCAATTCCTCAATATTTATTTCCCATACCACCAGACTTCGCCACAGCAACGCGTGGCCGGGCACAGCTAGTTACAATATAAAATTATGAATATTATATGTATGTACAATATGTTAAAATACCAAGTTTTTAATATTGTTTGTGGTTTTTCGATACATTATAACTTCTTCACTTCACTTCACTTTATTTCGTAATTAGTCGCTCTTCACCAGAGTGCTCCGAGCGACTTACAATTTAAAACTGTATTCTCAATTCGCTTATGTCACGATAAATAAAATAAATTAAGTATGGTACCAACGATCTGGAAGAACCCATAAACACATGTAACAATGGTGTTGTTTACATTTTTTCAAAAAAATCTGTTTTCTCCCCTTACTTTCAAACATTGTACAATTGTGGTTGTCTCCCTCTGGATACATGCCGTCTTCCTTGTATTTTCTAGAAGACTTGGATACAGTGCTATTGATTCTCTTGACCTGGACACTCATCGTGTTGATACAGAATGAACTGTATTGACATTTTTTTTGCCACTGCGTCACACTGTGGACTCATATTTAGCTTGTGGTTTGCTAAGACTCCTAGATACTGCTGTCAAGACAGTGACACTCGTCAAATATTTATGCACTTGGTATTTCCTGTCTAAATACAGTATTTACCAGTTATCGAAACAGTAGATTGGATTGAAAAGAAGAGCTGAAAGATTGTGTATGGCCTATGTTTGAGTCCTAGGAAGGTGGAAGATTCAACGCTCAGACTTTTGGATGGTTGAGCCCTGCCTATATTCTCCAAGAATATATTCACGTTTGTGAATATTGGCTATCTTGTGACATTTGATTTTTTGATAGTTGGCAATTGTAGCTGACAATTTTTGATAGCTGGCATTTGATAGTATTTAGGACATGACAGTATTAACAGCTCCTGCAAGGTGATGATTAGCATCTGATTATATCTGAAAGGATATGCTGTAACATTTTCCTCAGTCTATAATTGACCAACATACTGGGAGTATTTCATGAGAGTATTTTATGCCTAAGAGAATTTATGCTGGCTATCTTACAGCCCTAAAGGACTATAACGTGGCAGTGTTTGATAGATAACCACCAAGCGCAGGGGTCCCCAAACTTTTTAAATAGGGGGCCAGTTCACGGTCCCTCAGACCATTGGAGGGCCGGATTATAGTTTTTCTTTAAATTATAAACAAATTCCTATGCACACTGCATATATCTTATTTTGAAGTAAAAAACAAACAAAAAGGAACAAATTAAGCCTCAAAGTTAATAAATCATCATCATCATAAAAATAATGAGGGTTGGAAGAGACCCCTTGGGCCATCTACTCCAACCCCCTTCTGTTTTTGTGCACCACACCATAATCAAAGCACCCCTGACAGATAGCCATCCAATAATAATAATAATAATAATAATAATAATAATAATAATAATAATAATAATAATACTGCAATTAACATGGTTGGAATTAACAAGGTCCTTCAGCCATCTAATCCAACCCCCCTTCTGCTTTTGTGCACCAAAACATAAAGAACCCCTGACCAACAACAACAACAACAACAACAACAACAATCACCGTTGGAAGAGATTGCTAGCCTTCAAGAAAAATGAATCCACAACAGGGCTGCAGAGTATTCTTTCAGTTATTCACATTGGAATGACTGAGGAGGGAGAGAGGCACATGCAGACTCCCCGCTTGTCTTGCCTTGTCTCCCTGCTTGTCTCCTCGGAGGCGAGGGCGGGTGTGTGTGTGTGTGTGTGCATGCGAGGTGAGGAAAAGGCGTGTGCCTTTCTCTCCTCCCTCACCCAGCACACACCTTTCCTGCTGCATTCCTCAGTGGGAGGGGAGGGAGAGCTGCCCGTGGGGCGAGGGAGGAAAGGCGCAGGCCTTTTACTCGCCCCCTGTGCATCTTCCTCGGCCGCAGCAGCTGCCCGCGGGGCTAGGAAAAGACGTGCGCCTTTCTCTCCTCTCTCGCCCAGCACGCACCTTTCCCGCTGCCTTCCTCGGTGGTGGCAGTGGGAAAGCTGCCCACGGGGCAAGGGAGGAAAGGCGCAGGCCTTTTACTCGCCCCATGTGCACCTTCCTTGGCGGCGGCGGCGGGGGGAAAGGTGCGTGCGGGCCGGATAAATGGCTCCGATGGGCCGCATGTGGCCCGCGGGCCGTAGTTTGGGGACCCCTGACCAAGCGATTCCATATATAATACCCTCATAGCAAACAGTGTCATAACCAACAAATTGAAACCATTCGGATTTACGATTTGGATGAAGAAAAAAAAATCTCATTGAAAGTAGTGGAATTACAGACAGGAGAAAAGGAAAGAATGGGAATCCGGGGAAGTCACGTTTTAATTCTTCTGGTCTTGGGAAATCTTCTAGCAATGGGAATTCATGCAATAGGTGTCATTGGGCCTCCACAATCCCCGTTCAGGATAATAAAAAAATATGGATAGAGAGACTGGCCTAGACCTCTATTTAGAAGCTACCCGTATATACTAGACCAGGGGTCCCCAAACTTTTTAAGCAGAGGGCCGCTCCACAATCCTTCAGACTGTTGAGGGGCTGAATTATCATTTGAAAAAAAATACAAACAAATTCCTATGCATAATGCACATGTCTTATTTGTAGTGCAACAACAACAACAACAACGAAAGAACAATACAATATTTAAAAATGAAAACAATTTTAACCAACATAAACCTATTAGGATTTCAATGGAAAGTGTGGGCCTGCTACTGGCCAATGAGATAGTCAAATTAATTAGGGTTGTTGTTGTTGTTGTTGTTGTGTGCCTTCAAGTCATGTCAGACTTTGGCCGAGCCGAAGTCTAAAATTAATTATTTATTTACTGCATTTATTTACTATATTTATATCCCACCCTTCTCACCCCGAAGGGGACTCAGAGCCGCTGTATGTACATACAATATATTATATTATTAGCATAACACAATATTAGCATTATATATTACTATACTGAACTATACTACTATACTATTATATAATATGTAATATATAACATATAATTAATATTATTATATGGTATTGCTATTAGTATTATATTGTATAACATAAGATTATTATCAATATTATATGTATATACAATATATTATATTATTAAAACTGATATAAAAATATTATATTATAAAACTGAGGGCGGGGGCCAGGTAAATGACCTTGGAGGGCCGCATCCGGCCCCCGGGCCTTAGTTTGGGAACCCCTGGTCTAGAGTATAAGCCAATCCGAATATAAGCTGAGGCACTTAATTTTACCACAAAAAACTGGGAAAACATTGACTCCAGTATAAGCTGAAGGTGGTAAATTTCAGAAATAAAAATAGATACCAATAAAATTACATTAATTGAGGCATCAGTAGGTTAAATGTTTTTGAATATTTACATCAAGCTCAAATTTAAGATAAGACTGCCCAACTCTGATCAAATTATTATTCTCATCTTCTTCAATGTAAATGTGCTTATGTATCCTTTTAATAATAATAGAGTAAAATAATACATGTAATAATAATAATAAATATAGGAAAATAATACAGGTAATAATAAATAGAGTAAAATAATAAATGCAATAATAATAATAATATCAGAGTGAAATAATAAATGTATTATTAATAATAAAATAGAGTAAAATAAATGTAATAGTAGCAACAATAATAGAGAAAAATAATAAATGTAATAATACCAATAACAATAGAGAAAAATAATAAATGTACCATATATTCTCGAGTATAAGCTGTCCCAAATATAAACCAACCAGGACCCTCACCTGAGTATAAGCCAAGGGGGGACTTTTTCAGTCTTAAAAAAGGGCTGAAAAACTAGGCTTATTCTCGAGTACATACAGTAAATGTTTTCATAAAATGGACTCAGCAAATTTAAATCCCCCATTATCATCTGAAATATTTACAGGATTTATTTCTACTGGCAAGAGAAGGGTTTAATCTACAAAAGAGATAAGGTTTAATTCCTTTTCAAGTTTAATAACACCCACAAACTATTGACAGGTGGTCCCCTCCTTTACACTGTCTAGTGCAGGGGTCCCCAAACTAAGGCCCGGGGGCCAGATGCGGCCCTCCGAAGTCATTTACCTGGCCCCCGCCCTCAGTTTTATAATATAATATATTGTATATACATATAATATTGTTAATATTATTATAATGTAATACAATATAACACTAATAATAATACCATATAATAATATTAATTATATATTCTATATTACATATAATATTACTAATAGTATTACAGTATAGTGGTATAGTTCAATATAGTAATATATAATGCTAATATTGTGCTATGCTAATAATATACGGTAATATATTTTATGTACATATAATTTGTAAGCCACTCTGAGTCCCCTTTGGGGTGAGAAGGGTGTGATACAAATGTAGTAAATAAATGCAGTAAATAAATAAATAATAAATAAATACATTTTAGACTTAGGCTCGCCCAAAGTCTGAAATGACTTGAAGGCACACAACAACAACAACAACAACAACAACAACAACAACTCTAACTAACTTGACTATCTCATTGGCCAGAAGCAGGAGCACACTTCCCATTGAAATCCTGATAAATGTATGTTGGGTTAAAATTGTTTTTATTTTTAAATATTGTATTCTTCTTTCATTGTTCTTCTTGTTGTTGTTTTTACACTACAAATAAGACATGTGCAGTGTGCATTGGAATTTGTTTGTTTGTTTTTTTTCAAATGATAATCCGGCCCCTCAACAGTCTGAAGGATTGTGGACCGGCCCTCGGATTAAAAAGTTTGAGGACCCCTGGTCTAGTGTGTATTTATGTGTCTCATACATCCAACATAGTCCCATCCAAACCCATGAAGGTGGAGGCATTACTTTTCATCCAACCCTTGTACACCCAACCCTGATGTAGGTTTTTGGCTCCATCTACTCAGGCTTCTCCATTTGGTAACCTCCGCCAATTCTTGTGTAATGGAGCCTAAATTCTGAGCCATCTCCCTGTATTGCCAGCATTGCCAAACTCAGTAAGTGTTCCAGATTACTTTTGTGGCCCAAAGAAAAACCAGATCAATTGACAGGGATTATGTTTTGAAAACTGTAATCTGGTACTTGAAAAAGGACTTCGTCTGCATATAGCGCCAGTTAGCTTGCATAACAGAAGAGGATAATGACTGTCGTGTTTTGTTTTTTCCGCTTCCATTCCAAAGATTTATCTTTCTTCAGATCTCAAACAACAGGCATATTTTCCATAGTACAGCTCATCCGGATATATCAAAGCCTCTTGCAGACATTAATTATAATTAATTACTAGCTGCTGTGTGTGAATAATTCACAAATTGTAGCGAACTGAGAAGGTTTTTCCCTTTTCTGCCTCATGCTTTTCCTTCTGTGTTACTCTGGCTTGGCCATCCCGTCATGCACTCGTTGCCAGCGAAGAAGCCGTGGAAAAAGTGCCTTGTCCACACCTTGTGGCTGTAGCCTCTTTCTTTGAAGGGAATAGGACAAGGATCCAATCGAGCATATCCTCATGAAGCCGGAAGCTGGAAAATGTTAAATTGCCTCTGTGTCTTCATCTCTGTCTCTGTCTGTATGCCTAATGGCATTGAATGTTTGCCATGTATATGTACATTGTGATCCGCCCTGAGTCCCCTTCGAGGTGGGAAAGAAGGGAGGAATATAAATACTAGACATGTCCAAAAAATCGTTTTGAATCTTATATCGGAATTATTTCGGATTGTTCTCGCTTTTTGATACGCATTCCGAGACATTGTCTCACAGCACAACCAGCAATGTAATTCGAACCATTGTTGGCCCATTCTCTAATTGTCTCTTAATGTTTCGTTAATTCCCCCCCCCCCCCAATTTTTTTAAAATATATTTTTAAAAATATTTTCAAATTTTTTTTGTTTCTGCAACCTACCTTGAATGGGAGCTTAGCGCAGCCTAACATGGCTGCCGCTCTCCGGCCAATCAGAAGCTTCCACGATGGATGCAAAGGTGGGGGCTAACGTCCTCTGCATCCACATGGAAGATTGCCATACAAGCCCAGTGTGTAGCAATTGCGCATGCGCGCCCACCATTTTAGAAACATTTAGAATCATTACGAATTTTCGAAAATATCCGAAATTTTTGGGTGAAAAAATCGGAAATACTTTCTATATCGAAGCGCCAGCACCCCCTACTTTAGAAACGAGAATTGAAACATTTTTTTCATTGATCGGACATGTCTAATAAATACTGTAACTAACTAAATAAATAAATTGTGCCAACTTAAACCTTCCATAATTCCTCACTAGACGTGCCCTCAAGTAATATGTGCAGCAATGCACACACACTTGTGTCTGGACACTCCCTGGTTCCAGCCACATATCAAGGACATCACAGCTTCTTAGTAATTAACTCTTTCCAGATTATGTTACACTCTGGATGATGCAATCAGTATGCAATACAGACAAGACACAAATTTCATTTAAACACTACCAATACACAAATCCCACATTAACAATTGCCCCTCAAGCTTCAAGATTTATGGCTCCACTTCTCACTTCTGGCCATTAATCAGTCAGGCTCCAGCACGCCCCGCTTGCAGCTCTGCTTCTACTGGAATCAATCTTCCACCGAAGACACACCAGATGCACACTCAAGTAGGCTCACCAAAACAGTGGGTCTCATCTCTGGTCACACTCGCAGCTCCAACTTTCTCTCCACTACAAACTCCAGTACAGGTCCAGTATAGGAACTGGGATCTGGGATCTGGGCCAGTCTAGGATCTTGGCCCATAACCAATTGTCAGAGTAATTTATGCAGTGCAGCAGCGGTTAGATGGAATCAGTGGAACGTAGAACGAAGTGACATCAGAGGCCCTACTCTCGATCCCACCTGCCTCACAAGCGTGGCTGGTGGGGACGAGAGACAGGGCCTTCTCGGTGGTGGCTCCTCGGCTGTGGAACTCCCTCCCCAGTGACATCCGGCAGGCTCCTTCCCTTCTAGGGTTCAACAAAAAACTAAAGACATGGCTATGTGCTCAAGCGTTCAATGAATAAACCTTCGAGCTTGGCACGGTCGGTTTTTAAGACTCTGGATTAACAAGGTCTAGTGAATGAAAGGACATTACCTCGGTGCATGGTAATGTTTATTATTGTATATTGGTTTTTATGATGTTTTAAATGTTTTTAGTTTGTAATGCCTATTGTATTGTTGATGTGATGGCACTGTGTTGCCAACTTGTAAGCCGCCCTGAGTCCCCCAGGGGAGAAGGGCGGGGTAGAAACACCAGAAATAAATAAATAAATAAATAAATAAATAAATAAAACTAGTTTACTGAAAGCAGTAATGATCAAGACAAACAGACTTGCAGACAATGGACACAGGACTTGACTCTCAGCAGACAGCACTTGACTCAACTCAAGAACAGAACAGATCAGAACTGATGCAATCAGCAATGCACACACTACCAATACACAAATTCCACATTAACAACATCTGAAATTCAGAGGAAGCCTTTCTTGCCAGACTTGTGGCAATTACTCAGCAGGGAAAGAAAAAAGAAAAAACAGCAAATGGATAACAGTGAGCTTTGAAAAATTTACACTGCACTCCCAAAGCCTTCTTCAGCCAGTCTCTATGTGCATCACCTTGTAATCGGAATACCGTATATCAAAAGGAAAGATCAATTGGGAACTATTGGCAATTGCTGTCTTTATTATTGGCTGTTTCATTGGGCGGCGGGGAGGTTGAAGTGTGACTAAGGAACCAAAGGCCCATGTCATAGGGCAGTGATGGCCAACCTATGACACATGTGTCAGCACTGACACGCCTAGCCATTTTTGGTGACACGCCGCTGCATCAGATTGACTGGATGACTATGTCTTTTGTGGCCAAATTTGGTGTGATTTGGTCCAGTGGTTTTGTTTGTTTCCTCCATGGGAATTATGCACATTACATTTTATATATATATAGATATACATACATACACACACACACACACACACACACACACTAGCTGTGCCCGGCCACGCGTCGCTGTGGCTAGGACTTAATTTTTCTTTACTTTTTGTTGTATGAATGTAGAAACGTTTAGTTTAGTTGTTTTGTCCGGTGCCGTGATTCCATTACCTATATATATATATATATATATATATATATATATATATATATTATTTATATATGTTCTATTATTATTCTATTCTTATTGTAGTATATTATCATATTATTACTATTATATTATTATTATATTATTCATTGCTCATGACTACATTGAAACTAGAATAGAGAGAAATCAGCATGGAAACTGCAAGAGGTACCATAGATTGTTGTACATGGACATAATGGTAGTAAATAGTTTTTGATTTATTGAATACAGTTATATATTACAATTATATATTTTTGTTACTTAAACTATACATATTGCAAAATTATAGTTTTTTTTTTTCTCAAAGTGACACACCACCCAAGTCATGCTAGGTTTTTTGGTAATTTTGACACACCAAGCGCAAAAGGTTGCCCATCATTGTCATAGGGAGACCGAGGCCTGGAATGAAAGTGGCTGATGTGATACTGTTGGTTTTTGAAAGCTGCCTCTCATTTCCCATTCCACCATAACAACCCATAGCCATCTGGCCCTGTGTGCATTCTCTCTCTACCACCAACTCCAGCATCTCTCCCAGCTAGTGATCTCTTTTTGGCCCTTCACTTAAAAAAACAAAAACAAAACGATAAGCTGAAACCTAACATTTCAAACCATCACTTGGTACACCTAAACATTTCTTCAAGAAAGAAATGAAACTCAAAAGCTATATAAAACATCTGCCTTTTTAAAAACAGCTTAAGCTGTAAGCTCTGTCCCAGATGCCTTAGTGATATTGGTATTATCTGTTACCTTGCGGCAAAATCGCTTGGAGTTTTTGCAATGCATTAAGGCTCATTTGAGACTCGGGGATCTGGAGCGATCAAGACAAATGCTACAAAAGGGGAGCATAATCGCTACACTACTTGTCTTCAACTACAATGCCGTATAAGTTTACTTGAGACTATGTTGCTTTGAACTCAATGAGATTTACTTTGAGAAGACACGTAAAAACTTACACTGTTAAATTGTCAGGGGGTATTTCATCCGTGTGCACAGATTTATGCTTTCTCAGCCCACCCACCAAAGCAATCGAAGCTCTTATAGATGAATCTCATCCCAAAACAACCAGCTAGATTTTCTTTGGAAGCATAATAATAATAATAATAATAATAATAATAATAATAATAATAATAATAATAATTCTTCAAGATTGAACTTCAAAGACTCTGGCAGAAACCAGTGCAGGTGGTCCCGGTGGTGATCGGCACACTGGGTGCCGTGCCAAAAGATCTCAGCCGGCATTTGGAAACAACAGACATTGACAAAATTACGATCTGCCAAGTGCAAAAGGCCACCCTACTGGGATCTGCGCGCATCATCCGAAAATGCATCACACAGTCCTAGACACTTGGGAAGTGTTCGACTTGTGATTTTGTGATATGAAATCCAGCATATCTATCTTGTTTGCTGTGTCATACAATATAATAATAATAATAATAATAATAATTGGGTGCCGTGCCAAAAGATCTCAGCCGGCATTTGGAAACAATAGACATTGACAAAATTACGATCTGCCAACTGCAAAAGGCCACCCTACAGATCCGAAATGTAGACTCTGCAAGGAAGCAGATGAAACAATAGATCCCATCCTCAGCTGCTGCAAGAAGATTGCACAGACAGACTACAAGCAGAGGCATAGCACTGTTGCTCAGATTATTCATTGGAACTTGTGCCACAAATACCCTCTTATTATTATTATTATTATTATTATTATTATTATTATTAATAATAATAATAATAATAAGTTTATTTTTATATCCCACCTCATCTCCCCAAAAGGACTCGGGGTGGCTCACATGGGGCCAAGCCCAACAACATACAATAAAATACAACAGTATAAAATACACAATATAAAATACAACAATATAAAAGACATACCGACCACAGTAGATCAATAACACAGCTTCAACAGAGTAAAAAGCATGGCCATTAAAAGAGGCGATAACATGGCGCTTTAGCACCTAGTCTTGGTGGAGAGGTCATTTCAATCGTGCAGTGAATTAGGAGAGCTAATTATTTTAGAGTTTATTGAAAAACCGAAAAACGGCAAATCCGCAAAAAAGCGAACCGCGAAGTAGTGAGGGTTCACTGTATATGGCAGTGCAGTTGGGGCCTCAATGAAATAAAAAGGACGGGGAAGGAAAAGATAAAGATATTGAAGACAACACTTTGAAACAGTTTGATTCAGCTAAGGAAGGCACTCCCCTGAGCTTGCCAGTTCTGAGCGGAAATGCTGATGAATTGAGATCATGAAAGCCTCTCCTGTGTAAAAGTCTTGTAGGGTTTAAATCAGCGAGACAGCAAACAACAGCCACAACAAAACTCGTAACACTTCTCCTCTTACTGAAGGCATTTTGTTAATCAAATATCCGGGTGAACCAAATCTCACTTAATCTTTTAAGCTGTTTTAACTTGTTGTCATGTTTAATATGTCTTTATCTTACTTGAGCGGTTTCATTATTTTAATTTGGAATTGTATAAAAACCGTCCATTATTTTGTCTGTACAAGCCCCTGAAATCCCATGGTAAAGAGTGGGATATAAATAGTTTTGAAATAAATAAATAAATTCAATTACATGTGAGATTCTTTTCACAATAACATTGATTTAAATGGGAGGCATTCACTATAGGAGAAAATGTTTATAGTGAAAGGATCCAATTGTTCAGCATTTTTCTGAAAATTGCTGTGGCTTCTTTTCATTGAAGTGGGATCAATTCTTCTCTGTTTATTCTGCCTGAAGATGTAAACAAGATGCTTGAAACTGTAGGCTTGCTAAACCCTTTTCCATAATTGACTAATGAATGCAGCATAAATGAGACTCAAAGATGGACTGGCTTGAGTTAAAACTGCTTCATTAAGAGACAGGGAGTTCCAGTTATTTTCAACCAGGAAAAGTCTTTGTATTCTTTAGGGCAGGGGTCCTCAAACTAAGGCCCGGGGGCCGGATGCGGCCCTCCAAGGTCATTGACCTGGCCCCTGTCCTAAACTTTAGACTTAGGGTTGACCTAAGTCTACCTGCTCGTTGGAGATCTTTTTGCTTACCTATGGTCTTATGAGATCATCTAGAAGGTCTTTGGAGACCTCTTTGCTTAGCTACGGCCTTATGAGACCATCTAGATGGCTCTTGGAGGTCACTTACCTATGGTCCTATGAGACTGTCTAGATGGCCTTTGGAGGCCCCTTTCCTTATCTATGGTCTTATAAAACCATCTAGATGGTCTTTGGAGGTCTCTTTGCTTACCTAAGGTCTTATGAGACCATCTAGATGGTCTTTGGAGGTTTATTTCCTTACCTATGGTCTTATGAAACCATCTAGATGGTCTTTGGAGGTTTATTTCCTTACCTATGGTCTTATGAAACCATCTAGATGGTCTTTGGAGGTTTATTTCCTTACTTATGGTCTTATGAAACCATCTAGATGGTCTTTGGAGGTCTCTTTGCTTACCTAAGGTCTTATGAGACCATCTAGATGGTCTTTGGAGGTTTATTTCTTTACCTATGGTCTTATGAAACCATCTAGATGGTCTTTGGAGGTTTATTTCCTTACCTATGGTCTTATGAAACCATCTAGATGGTCTTTGGAGGTTTCTTTGCTTACCTATGGTCTTATGAGACCATCTAGATGGTCTTTGGAGGTCTCTTTGCTTACCTATGGTCTTATGAGACCATCTAGATGGTCTTTGGCGGTCTCTTTGCTTACCTATGGTCTTATGAGACCATCTAGATGGTCTCTGGAGGTCTCTTTGCTTACCTATGGTCTTATGAGATCATCTAGATCAGGGGTCCCCAAACTAAGGACCTCCAAGGTCATTGACCTGGCCTCTGTCTTACACTTTAGACTTAGGGTTGACCTAAGTCTGAAATGACTTGAAGGCACACAACAACAACAATCTTAATTTTGGACTGGTTCATCACAGTCCGGCCCCCCAACAGTCTGAGGGACTGTGAATCGGCCCTCCGCTTCAAAAGTTTGAGGACCCCTGCTTTATGGAAACGGCCACCAGATCCTTCTAATCAAAATAAAGATCATTCGGCCAAGTATTTATAATGTCATAGTTGGGGGCAAGGTGTTCAAGCTGTTGGTGGCATTCCAGCTTCGCTTGTTTTCAAGCAATGCGGATTATGCAGATCTCATCTAGTTCTAGTCATTATAATACACAATGACAACAATGCTACCAGGAAAAAAAAGAACAATAAAAAGAAAGCCAGGCAAACAAATGACAAAACACAGCAACAGTATCAAAGCAGCAAGCTGCATAAACATTGCTTTTGAGCTTAGCTCTATCAAACAACATAATTATGCATCATCCCTTTAATTGCTTATGTTGCATTAACAAGCAGAAGCCCAAAAATGTTTACTGTTGTGATAGTGGATGCCATAATGATTCTTGTTCAGCTGATAATGTTGAGGAGAACAAACTGCAACTAATTTACAACCTACGAGGAGACTGAACCCAACCAAAGATGTTCTTATCTTTTAGATTGCTTCGATTTGTGCATTCACAGAGTCTTGGTAAAGAAACAATCCCGGTCTCCTAGACACATTGTGCCAGACATTGAATTGGGAGTAGGTTGGTGGAATCAAGATGTTAAGCATCTCAACCATGCTACAATGAAAGGACAATTGAGGAGAGGACCTCTCTTTCTAGGAAACTTGGTCCCAAACTATTTTGTTGAGTAGTCCATCATCTCTTGGCTTCTCAACATGGATTGGGAAGACCTTGGAGGTAACTAGCTAAAAGGAAGTAGGTTGTTGTTATTGATAACTATGATCAAATCAACTTTGACTTATGGCAACCCTATGAATGAAGAACTTCCAAGGGCCTGTCCAGACAGCACTTTTATCCCAGGAGCTATAGGCAAACCTATCAGAAGGTTTTTCTGGCACAATTTGTTCAGAAGAGGTAGACCCTCTTTGCCTTCCTTTGAAAAACTGAGATTTGCCCAAGGTCACTTAGTGCACTTCCATGGCTGAAAGGAATTTTAAATCTTATCTCCAGAGTTTAAGGGCCTGTCCAGACAGTAACGTTATCCCAGGAGCTCCCGGTTGAAAATGGAGGGTGGCCAAATAATGCAAGAGGAATCGCTACAAAGGCCAAAAAACACGAGATTTTCAAGTGCAGGAATATTCCATGGCCAGAAAATGCAGATATTTGAATCTCTGTATATCCCTACACTCAGAAAACACAGGATCTTTTACGTTGGTTTGTTCCTGGGTTATCCATGTCAGTTTCTGATTAGATGTATCCTAAAAACATGGCAACGTTTGACTAGAGGGTGAAAACTTTATCCTGGCAAGATAAACTTCATTCTCCACACGTTTAATGAAGTTTGTGACACACAAGCAAAGGTTTCGCCATATAATCAACTTTCCCCATGTTTTTATGATAAAAGCAACAAGGAACAGACATATATTTTATTTACTTATTTATTTAGTGTATTTATATACCGCTTTTCTCACCTGAGGGGGGACTCAAACAATTTACGTGTATAACCAAGGAATAGCACCCCGTAGTTCCCAGGCACAAATACACAGCCAAACTTGTCTGCACAGATGGCCACAGTTATGTTAGTGTTTTTGTGGTATAGAGTGAAACGTTTAATCTATTGTTGCTGTTGGAATTGTGTGTGTTTCGTTCCGGCAAGCATTCCAGCAGTCAAGGAGTTAATTGCAGCAAGCCTTGATTGATAGCTGGAAGGGCAAATGGCAAAGACTTCCGTTTGTGCTACGTGACAGGAAGATACATCGCAAGCTGTGGAATGCAGAGGAGGTGCTTCAGTGCACAGAAAACTGACTTTGAGAGAGACGGACGTGCTCCATGTTTGATCTTGTGGATGCAACATGTGTCCTGATAGTTTGGGTTAATTAGTACTGTAAATAATGTAAATAAAAGCTTCAGTGCCACTGGCTTCAGCAGAGATAAATCACTGAAGTTGTCATTCTTGGTCAGTGTCACTTTCCCCTGTTTGCAGAGTGGTCTGACGAATGGGCACAAGTGAGACCTTGCTCATCAATCAGTCGGGGTCTCCGATTCCCTGACAAGTTAATATATGAGCAACTGCCCTGTTTAACTTGATTAAACCTATCCATCTGGAATGGAATTTTTTTAGAATTATAACTCATTGCCCCCAACAGCTGTTTCTGCTAGGAAATGTCTGCCATGTTTCACATCTAAATCCTACCCAACATGCTATAATCCAAGGCCAGTATCCCAATATGTAGAAAAACTGTGATCAAGTTGCGATTCAAGACATTCATTCTGTTCGGCCACCACGCTATCTTAACTACTTGGAAGGTGAACTGGCTGCACAGGAAACAGATCGGAGACTATATTGTTGAATTGTTATTGTCTCTTTCTTGTATGGTGTCTCTAAGATGGTCTCAATATTTAACTCTGACTGGACTTGAATACAGCTCCAAATGGACTTCAATACAACTCAAGACACCCCAGAAAATGCACATAAAATATTAATCCCTCTAACTAAAAAAAAAGGCTTAACTAGGGGTAAACAGTGAAGGTTTTCATGGGGCATGACACATTCTATTAACCATATGCACAGAGAGAAATATTCAGAGACTGCCTATGTTACCATGTTTGTTCTTTTTTCTTTTTAGAAGAAATGACAAGTTAATGGAAAGTAAGAAACTACCGCAAAAGGCACAGCAGCCATTAAGGTTGACTAATGCCTGATTGCCATTTCTGCATAGAAAAGAGACATTTCAGAAGATGTACAATCTGAAAACTCATTGCTTGCTTGCCTTCTACCTGGCATTATGCATGCAAGGGGTAGAGGGAAACCCTAGAGCCTTACCCATTAGCAATCAGTCCTTTGTGTTTTGCATCGGCAAACAGTTGATAACATCCCAGAAAAACATAAAGAAGTGGAAATATTCATCCAGTCCTGCATTCCAGCAATCATGCAGAGGCTGGTGAAGGTGGAGAGGAAATTGAAGGAAGGTTTGCTGTTGGTAAACGCCCATCTTCGCAATCAATTAAAGAGCCACAACTAACCCCTCTCCCCGCCCAGCTTTCATTTTCACCACCGCACCTTGAATATTTTCAATAACAATTGTTGTGATGTCTAGATGAGTGTATTATTCATTTCTGCAACCTGGTGTAGTCTTGCAAATCCACTGTCATTGGCTGAAGAATATGCTTCAATACTAGGATCTATATCTATATCTATATATATAAAAGAGTGATGGAATCACGGCACCAAACAAAACAACAAAACTACAGACCCCCCAACCTCGAAATTTGACAACACAACCCATCATCCACGCCTCTAGGTTGATACAACAAAAAGAAAAGAAAAATAAAGTCCTAATTAGAGGGAGAGGAATAAATGCTTTTATCCAATTGCTGCCAGTTAGAAGGCTAAGCTCCTCCAACTTGGTCTCCTAGCAACCCAATAAAAAATAATAAAAAACACTAAAAAATTAATACAATAAAATACTATAATAACAGAAAATAACTAAAAATAATACAAGAAGATAATAAAATATAATAAATAAAAAGATAACTTACAATAAAAATAATTTTAAAATACAAATAACGTCAAATAAAAATTACACAACAATTTTTAACCAATAACACCACCACTTTGCCACAGTAATGCGTGGCCGGGCACAGCTAGTCTATATCTATAATAAAAGTGAAAACCTGTATGTGTATATGTGGCATGGGTGTCTGCTCACACAGACAGCCTCCGGCCTCCACAAACAGGCTATAGTTCCCAGTGCTGAGGAGCCAGCAAGTCACTCTTTTCCACTGACATTACAGTTACAGTGAGCGCCATGAACATGTATCCCAACCCCTGCCAATGTCCTCCCCAAACACTACAGCCCACCACCCATGGAATGTTTTCATTTGAGGACCATTTCATCATATATTTTGCATTTTCCTCCACCACAGAAAGGCATCCTAGGGTTCTCCATTGGTGTGGAATTTGCATGACTCCGCCTACTGGCCTTCCCTTTCAAATCTGTCTGCATAACAAACACACCAGAACTGAGCACAACTAAACTTCCTGGAAGAGTTCGGGAGATTGACTCCACTTGGTGGAAGTTGTAGTTCACCCTGCATCAAGTCAGAGCACAGTGACTCCTACTGGGGAATGTAGAGGAGTTGTAGTTCACCCACACCCAGAAGGCTATGAACCCAAACAATTATGGGTCTGGACCAAACTTGCCATGCATACCTGATACGCCCAGATTTGAATACTGGTGGGTTTGGAGGGGAATTGGCCTGGACATTTGGAAGTAGTAGGTACTGGGATTTATAGTTCACCTGCAGTTGAATCCTACCCATGATGGATCAGGACCAAACTTGGCACACTGAGTCCCCATAACCAATAGAACATATAGGACAAGTTTGGGGAAAAGGGAGTTATAGTTCACCTGCATCCAGAGAAACTGGCCAACACCGACAATGGACTGGGACCAAACTTCGCACAGAGAAGCCGCATGACCAACTGTACATACTGCAAGGGTTTGTGGGAATGGGCCTTGATTTTGGGAGTTATAGTTCACCTGCATCCAAAGAGCACGGAACCCAGCCAACGATGGATCTGGACCAAACTGGGCACACAGACTCAACATAGCCTGCTGTGGATAGTGACAGATGTTTCAGGACAATTGCCCCGGGAATCTGGGAGTTGTAGTACTTCACCCCCATCCAGAGAGCACTGCAGCCAGGCGATGACCAGATCTGGACCACACTTGGTACACAGACCCAAAATGGACAACTTTGAATACTGGCAGCGTTTGGAGAGGATTGCACCACAATTCTGGGAATTGTAGTTCACCCACTGCAAACTGAGAATACATACCGTATATACTCGAGTATAAACCGACCCGAATATAAGCCAAGGCACCTAATTTTACCCCCAAAAAACTGAGAAAACATTGACTCAAGTATAAGCCAAGGGTGGTAAATTTCAGAAATAAAAATAGATACCAATAAAATTACATGAATTGAGGCATCAGTAGGTTAAATGTTTTTGAATATTTACATCAAGCTCAAATTTAAGATAAGATTGTCCAACTCTGATCAAATCATTATTCTCATCTTCTTCAATGTAAATGTGCTTATGTATCCTTTTAATAATAATAGCGTAAATACATGTAATAATAATAATAATAATAATAATAATAATAATAATAATAATAATTAATAATACAGGAAAATAATATATGTAATAGTAAATAGAGTAAAATAATAAATGCAATAATAATAATAATATCAGAGTGAAATAATAAATGTAATAATAATAATAATAATAATAGAGTAAAATAAATGTAATAGTAGCAACAATAACAGAGAAAAATAATAAAATAATAAATCGACATATTTTACACCTTGACCCAGATCATTGGGATTTTAAGATTTTATTTTGTATGTGACTTTTATGACTGTTTTTATTGTTGTTTGATGTTTTATTGTTAATTGATCTGTTTTTACTGTTTGCTTTTGTTTTTATATTGCTGTTCCGGGCTTGGGCCCATGTAAGCCGCCCCGAGTCCCTGCGGGGAGATGGGGCGGGGTATAAGAACAAAGTTGTTACTATTATTATTATTATTATTATTATTATTATTATTATTAAATGTAATAATACCAATAATAATAGAGAAAAATAATAAATGTACCATATATTCTCAAGTATAAGCTGACCCAAATATAAGCCAACCAGGACCCTCAATCGAGTATAAGCCGAGGGGGACTTTTTCAGTGTTAAAAAAGGGGCTGAAAAACTAGGCTTATACTCGAGTATATACAGTAACATTCAAAGACAATTAATGCCTTTTTCAAATAACCTGGGCATCGCCAGGTCCCCAAGCTAGTTCTAAATAAAATCAAGGTCCAGTTCAAGCTACGTGTGTTCCTCTTTAGAGGCCATATCTTCAGACATACAGTGGACATGTTCCATAACACTGCTTGTCTCTGGCTCTGTCCTATTACTTAGCAACCTCCTCTATCAGCGGCTGGAGCTTCAGTCAGGAAAGCAGGCAGTCTCTCTCCCCTTAATTCCACTGTTTGCTTTATTCAGACCCAGTTGGAGGGACTGGATACTGACTCTGGCATTATGACTCATTCCATACCTAGGGCAGCAGGGAAGTCGTTTTTTATTTTAGCAAATAATTTGGAGGGAAGAACGGGGGACAAAACAGTAACGTTGCCCACTAGCATCACAGCTGGCATGAATATTTTTGCAGTGTTTCAATAAAATATTGCCATAGCTTTACAGACTGTACTGCTATACCACTTCAGGGGAAAGAAAACACCATTGCCTCTCTATTCAGTCATTATTCTACCTTAAGCAGTCATTCTTCCAGGTCCTCTTCATACTATGCACCTGTCCTGTGATGTTATAATAATAATAATCATCATCATCATCATCATCAGCTGATGACCCAAAATGCAAACTCTGCAAGGAAATCGATGAAACCATTGATCATATCCTCAGCTGCTGTAAGAAAATTGCACAGACAGACTACAAACAGAGGCACAACTACGTGGCCCAAATGATTCATTGGAACTTATGCCTCAAGTACCACCTCCCAGCAGCAAAGAACTGGTGGGATCACAAACCTGCAAAAGTCTTGGAAAATGAGCACGCAAAGATACTGTGGGACTTCCGAATCCAGACTGACAAAGTTCTGGAACACAACATACCAGACATCCCAGTTGTGGAAAAGAACAAGGTTTGGATCATTGATGTCGCCATCCCAGGTGACAGTCGCATTGACGAAAAACAACAGGAAAAACTCAGCCACTATCAGGACCTCAAGATTGAACTTCAAAGACTCTGGCAGAAACCAGTGCAGGTGGTCCCAGTGGTGATGGGCACACTGGGTGCCGTGCCAAAAGATCTCAGCTGGCATTTGGAAACAATAGACATGGACAAAATTACGATCTGCCAACTGCAAAAGGCCACCCTGCTGGGATCTGCACGCATCATCCGAAAATACATCACACAGTCCTAGACACTTGGGAAGTGTTCGACTTATGATTTTGTGATATGAAATCCAGCATATCTATCTTGTTTGCTGTGTCATAATAAAATAATAATAATAATAATAATAATAATAATAATAATAATAATAATAATAAGTTTATTTATATCCCGCCTCCATCTCCCCCTATAGGGACTTGGGGCGGCTTACAGCAAAAACAAAATACAAGCAATGATAAAATATGAAACGTCAAAGGACAACAACAAAAACCAATAATAAAATATACACATGAGGCAAAAAACACAACACAGAATTTAAACTATCAGTGAGATTCAGATATTCTATCTAGTTTTCTAAGAAACTACTGAGTATCTGATAGAGGACAACCATGCAAATTTCTAGAATTGGTTCAAGAGAAGGATTGAGCAACATGCAGCCCCAAGTCCCAATTCATGCAAGATTGTATGGTTTTCCCAGGCACCGATGTGGGGAAGAGGGAGAGAAAGAGAACCCTCATTTCTAAGCCAACAACTTTGGCAAAGTCTATAAGCAGAACATGTATGAAATAGCAACCATCTGCTAGCATTCCCCCAGAACTAGTGTTAGAAGACATACATGGGGCACTTCGACACATGCCATAAAACCCAGAAGAAACTGGAATAAAAAGAGGAGTGGCTAAATGACGTTTTGCAAAAGTGAGGGCTAAACCGGGTTAATAGCTGAAAAGCACGTGTTTAAAAAGTGTGCTTAAGATGTTCTCTTCAACATCTTTACTAACGACTTAGACGAAGGGTTAGAAGGCACGATCATCAAGTTTGCAGACGACACCAAACTGGGAGGGATAGCCAACACTCCAGAAGACAGGAGCAGAATCCAAAACGATCTTGACAGACTAGAGAGATGGGCCGAAACTAACAAAATGAAGTTCAACAGGGACAAATGCAAGATACTTCACTTCGGCAGAAAAAATGGAAATCAAAGATACAGAATGGGGGACGATGCCTGGCTCGACAGCAGTACGTGTGAAAAAGACCTTGGAGTCCTCGTGGGGAGGAAGGGGAACATGAGTCAACAATGTGATACAGCAGCTAAAAAAGCCAACGGGATTCTGTCCTGCATCAATAGGGGAATAGCGTCTAGATCCAGGGAAATCCTGCTCCCCCTTATTCTATTCTGCCTTGGTCAGACCACACCTGGAATACTGTGTCCAGTTTTGGGCACCGCAGTTGAAGGGAGATGTTGACAAGCTGGAAAGCGTCCAGAGGAGGGCGACTAAAATGATCAAAGGTCTGGAGAACCAGCCCTATGAGGAGCGGCTTAAAGAGCTGGGCATGTTTAGCCTGCAGAAGAGAAGGCTGAGAGGAGACATGATAGCCATGTACAAATACGTGAAGGGAAGTCCTAGGGAGGAGGGAGGGAGCTTGTTTTCTGCTGCCCTGGAGACTAGGACGCAAGGGAACAATGGCTTCAAACTACAGGAAAGAAAGGAGATTCCACCTGAACATCAGGAAGAACTTCCTCACTGTGAGAAAGGCTGTTCGACAGTGGAACTCTCTCCCCCGGGCCGTGGTAGAGACTCCTTCTTTGGAGGTTTTTAAGCAGAGGCTGGATGGCCATCTGTCGGGGGTGCTTTGAATGCGATTTCCTGCTTCTTAGCAGGGGGTTGGACTGGATGGCCCATGAGGTCTCTTCCAACTCTACTATTCTATGATTCTATGATTCTATGAAAACCAGATTCTGGCCAAAAAATGTGCATATTCACAACACGTATATCCCTGCTGTCATGGAAAACATGTGACTTCCTTCCTATAGCCTGGTGTGGACTGCTCCAGCACATATGCATGTTTAAAAAATCTGAAACAGCTGATCAGGGCTGTCAAAAATGTGACTCAACAGAAACACAATTGGAAAGCAATTACAATTAGAACTCTCTGCAACCATTCCTTTGTTCTGATCTTTAAGATATTAAACAGAGCTTGAACTTATAATTTGGTGAGGAGAGAGATCAGAAATCTGTTTGTGTGCACATTGAGATGTCCACATGAGTGTCTATAAGATCCAGCACATCTCAGAGAGAATATTTTTTAAAAACTTCCATGGGATGTCCCACATCCATCTTGCAAATTTGTAAAATTTGCTACAAAGATAGGTGTCGGGATGGTAGGGACTATTTCCCAGGACTGATAGATCTGTGTTTGGATGTGCTGTTGTTGGAGACTAGCCTGGAGGGGAAGTAAAGGAGAGAATTCCAGGAGAGCAATAAAACAAGCCTTTTACTATCACAGCTGATGATAAGGTATAAATGCTGTAAATGCTGTAAATAAAACAGCCATAGGTAACCAAATTTTGTGAGTCTGTACCATGCAAATGGCCATCGCGCCATATGCGTAGCAAACAAAGAACTTTATATCTCGGCTTATCTAGAACTGACCAATGGCTTAGGATCTTCCCCACCTTCCACACCTACTTTGGCACAAGTGATACCAATGACCTAACTTGTTTACTCTGAGCTTTCTTCTCTCTCTGGAACTTCCTAAAGAAAGGCACCAGCTCACAGGAAGGGAGGGTCATAGGCCCTGTGTTGCACATACTGCTTTGGTTCATACAAAGTGCTTATATTGTCTATATAAACGCTATATGATATATGCAGAGGCAAAGCTATGTTAGGCAAAAGTTTACTATTTTCTGGCTTATGGTCCCTACACTGTCAGATCCCACAATTTTTAAACCCACATTTTGAGGCTGTTTGGAAGTGCTCTATGTCAGGATTCCTCCTAGTGTCTTAACTGCCATTCAGTAAAAACTTAAAAGTCTTTTCATTTACAAAGGAACTTTATTTAATGATCAGCAGAGTTGCTATTACAAGACATAGTTCAGAAGTTCTGTTCATTAATCACTCTGATATATGTGTGTGTGTATCTCAAAAATATACAATTTAAAATGTATGCACTGTCTTTGCACAATTCATTTCTGGTAGTCATTCTATGCTCCGAGCAGTGTGCTGTTGCTTGAGGCAAGGTGCACATTATCTTGTGTGAAAGCTCTGGTGGTGCAAAAATGCTTCTTTTTCCACGACTCTCAAACCCAACAGAATTTCCTTGCCCTCCTCCAACTCCTTTACTTCTCATAATGACCCATAGAAACGTAGTGTACAACAGAAGCCGGTCATCTGTAGCCAAGACATCCCCACTTTCTTTAACGGATGAAACATTTGGTGGCTGACCTTCAGAGAGAGAAAAATGTTCCTGGGCATAGTTTCAAGAGAGGCGAATATTTATTGCATTCAGCTCAGTGGCTCGCTGGTCATTGAACTCACAGCTTGAGTAAATGAGGTTTGTGTCAGAAGGGAGGACATCCTCAAATAATCTGCTTAAGGAAAACATCCAAAAACCACAGCTTCTGTTTGGGAGAATTTAACTCCTTCAACACAGGATTCCTTTCTATTCTTGGAAAAATTGTCCTGGTTCCCTCGACATTCTTCTGGAGTCTTGCCACAAATTTCCTTCCTACCTTCCTCATGTCTTTGACGTATCCCTCAAAAATAAATATTTTGGTTTAACATACTTTCAGAGAGAGAGAGAGAGGAGAGAACCCTTGTGCCAGCTGAACTGCTGACCTGAAGGTTGGGTTGCTGACCTGAAGGTTGCTACTTCGAATCCGCGAGACCAGGTGAGCTCCTGTCTGTCAGCTCTAGCTTGCAGGGATATGAGAGAAGCCTCCCAGAAGGATGGTGACACATCTGGGCATCTTTTGGGCAATATCTCTATAGATGGCCAATTCTCTTACACAAGAAGTGACTTGCAGTTTCTTCTCAAAATTATTATTATTATTATTATTATTATTATTATTATTATTATTATTATTATTATTATTGTATGACACAGCAAACAAGATAGATATGCTGGATTTCATATCACAAAAATCACAAGTCGAACACTTCCCAAGTGTCTAGGACTGTGTGATGTATTTTTAGATGATGCGCGCAGATCCCAGCAGGGTGGCCTTTTGCAGTTGGCAGATCGTAATTTTGTCAATGTCTATTGTTTCCAAATGCCGGCTGAGATCTTTTGGCACGGCACCCAGTGTGTCCATCACCACCGGGACCACCTGCACTGGTTTCTGCCAGAGTCTTTGAAGTTCCATCTTGAGGTCCTGATAGCGGCTGAGTTTTTCCTGTTGTTTTTCGTCAATGCGACTGTCACCTGGGATGGCGACATCAATGATCCAAACCTTTTTCTTTTCCACAACTGTGATGTCTGGTGTGTTGTGTTCCAGAACTTTGTCAGTCTGGATTCGGAAGTCCCACACTTTCTCATTTTCCAATACTTTTGCAGGTTTGTGATCCCACCAGTTCTTTACTGCTGGGAGGTGGTACTTGAGGCATAAGTTCCAATGAATCATTTGGGCCAAAGAGTTGTGCCTCTGTTTGTAGTCTGTCTGTTCGATTTTCTTACAGCAGCTGAGGATATGATCCATGATTTCGTCAGCTTCCTTGCACAGTCTGCATTTTGGGTCATCAGATGATTTTTCGATCTTGGCCTTAATTGCATTTGTTCTGATGGCTCATCATCATCATCATCATCATCATCATCATCATCATCATCATTGGGGGCTTTTAAGAAGAGGCTGGATGGCCATCTGTCGGGGGTGCTTTGAATGTTGTTTTCTTGCTTCTTTGCAGGGGGTTGGACTGGATGGCCTGTGAGGTCTCTTCCAACTCTACGATTCTATGATTGTTGTTGTTGTTTCCTTTCACACGACTGAAATGCCCCACAATTTACTTCCAAAGGTTTTAGTATTATGAGAAAATAAAGTAATCAATAAATAATGTTTTATACTTTCATGTTCTTTTTATTATAACTTTTCCCCTAAAGCCAAAACATGGAAACGTGCCTGCCAAAGACCATTTGGATGCCCTTCCCTACATACTAAAACTACAAAGCCAACTCTTCCCATCCCTCTCCCACACTGTTGCGCCAGGCTGAGAGCTCTGTTCTGCCTTCTGCTTTGCTGCAACCACTTTCTGTGCAACTGTTGGCCTTTCAATGATTTAAAAGCCGGGAGAGTGTTTGTTCTTTTCAGTGAGAGAATTATTAGAAAAACCTAAGTGACCTTCAGGGAGGTTATTAGCCGCTCACATTCTGCCTCGGCTGCTGGAATGTATGGAGCGCCATGGTGCCCTAATGTTCAGGAACATGAAATAATGTTAATGATGAAATGTGGGCAGGCAGGTCCAAAAGAGACCGAGTTAGGCTGGGATTGAGGAGATTTATGAGCCTGGGGCAGACAACGCGGCACTGCAGAGTTGCAGCACTGCATGGCTTGACCCCATGCGCATCCTGCTGCCAGTCTGCATTCTCCCTATGATTCTCCTGTCTATAGCTATTAATGGGTAAAAACCTGCAATAGCTATCAGTCTGTCATGATCTCCGATCTTTGACATCTCCGGACACAGAGCAAGCGCTGACCAAGAACAGATGCCAACCATAAAACGGGCCAGCCATAAAACCTCAATTACCCTCTGGTATGTGAGAGCCCCTGTATAAATGGGCTACAGAGAAGATTCTTGGAGAAGATCATGATACTGGGGAAAATGGAAAGAAAAAGGAAGAGAGGCCGACCAAGGGCTAGATGGATGGACGATATCCTTGAAGTGACTGGCTCGACCTTGAAGGAACTGGGGGCGGTGACGGCCGACAGGGAGCTCTGGCATGGACTGGTCCATGAGGTCACGAAGAGTTGAAAACGACTGAACGAGTGAGACGACGGCGATGTGAGAGCCCCTATATAAATGGGCTACAGAGAAGATTCTAGTATTCTGTACAATAAAACCTGTTGGAATCTACCAGCGTGTGTCTTGGTGCTTTCTTCTAGTGGAAGACTTACCCACAGCACAACTGGAAGAAGAGAACCTAACACAGTCCTGCAACATTGGGGCTCTTTTTACTTCTGTGCAGTAAAGTCACATCAGAAGGCGGATTCTGCCATTCCCACCCTCTCCCGCACTGTTCTCCTGATCTATATATATAAAAGAGTGATGGCATCAGGGCAGCGGACAAAACAACAAAACTACAGGCCCTCCAACCTTGAAATTTGACAACACAACCCATCATCCATTGCTCTAGGTTGATACAACAAAAAAAGAAAAGAAAAATAAAGTCCTAATTAGAGGGAGAGGAATAATTGTTTTTATCCAATTGTTGCCAGTTACAAGGCTAAGTTCTGCCCACTTGGTCTCCTAGCAACCTATTTCAGCCTAGGGGACAGGCACAAGAGTTTGGAGAGACCCCTAAGGGCCATCCAGCCCAACCCTTTCTCCTATGCAGCAGGACACAATCCAAGCATTCACAACACATGGACAACATATAAATACTATACAATAGTACACAGGGACATAGACCCCCTCTACCCTCACCACTTTCACAGTACACAAACAACCAAATGCATACTAAACATAAAGGCAACCATACAACAGACATTCAATACCACCACTACCTCAACAATTTCTCACCAACACCACCAGACAATGTCACAGCAGCGTGTGGCCGGGCACAGCTAGTACTTTATATTTGCCTTTATGGTTTGTTTTTGAATGCTGGAATTGTCTGATTATAAAATTAAGGAACAGTAGTGCAGCCAGTGCTCGATTTATGATTGTGCTTACTTAAGTAGTACAGGGCCTTATTTCCCATGCCAGCAGGGCAGGCCCAAGGTAACTTTCAAGTGTAGGCGAACAGAATATTGGCTCCCCCCACCCCCCAAAGCAATCACTGAAAAATAAAAGCGAAAATTTTAGATAATAAGGAGGGATTAAAGAAAAGCCTAAATAAAGAACAACACTCTGAAAACTGGGGAATTCCAGACAGGAAACAATCATGTCCAGCTAACACCTCCCAACCAAGGATGCCCCCAAGGAGGAAGCAGCCAGGCTTTGAATCTGCAAGGCCATTAAATGCTAATCAAGCTGACCAATTAACATTCACATCACACATTCAAACAGACAAGAGCTCTTTCTCCCACCCTGGAGTTTCCACAGATATATAAACCCCACTTACCTAGCTTCCAACAGACCTCATAACCTCTGAGGATGCCTGTCATAGGTGTAGACCTGGCCCCAGAGGCCGGGCGCAAGCCCCAAAGCCTAGCAGGCCCAGAGACCAAAGCCGAGAGGAGGCAGGGTGTGTGCGCGCATGCATGCACACATGCGCACGCACCCGGAAGCGCCTCAACTGCACCCCCCCCCAAAAATGGCTCCACAGCCAAGTGCCTGGTTTGCCTGTTGGTTGAACCGCCTCTGCATGCCAGTAAGGTTATGCTCAAAATCCTGCAAGGCAGACTCCAGCAAAACATGGAGCGAGAGTTGCCAGATGTCCAAGCTGGGTTTAGAAAAGGCAGAGGAACGAGAGACCAAATTGCCAACATCCGCTGGATCATGGAGGAAGCCAGGGAGTTTCATAAAAATATCTACCCGTATATACTCGCTTATACATAAGCTGACCCGAATATAAGCCGAGGCACCTAATTTTACCACAAAAAACTGGGAAAAACATTGACTCCAGTATAAGCCGAGGGTGGTAAATTTCAGAAATAAAAATAGGTACCAATAAAATTACATTAATTGAGGCATCAGTAGGTTAAATGTTTTTGAATATTTACATAAAGCTCAAATGTAAGATAAGACTGTCCAACTCTGATCAAATCATTATTCTCATCTTCTTCAATTTAAATGTGCTTATGTATCCTTTTAATAATAATAGAACAAAATAATACATGTAATAATAATAATAATAATAATAATAATGGAAAATAATACATGTACTAATAAATAGAGTAAAATAATAAATGCAATAATAATAATAATATCAGAGTAAAATAATAAATGTATTAATAATAATAAAAAATAGAGTAAAATAAACGTAATACAGTAGAGTCTCACTTATCCAACGTTCTGGATTATCCAACACATTTTGTAGTCTATGTTTTCAATATAGCGTGATATTTTGGTGCTGAATTCATAAATAAAGTAATTACTACATAGCATTATTGCGTATTGAACTACTTTTTATGTCAAATTTGTTGTATAACATGATGTTTTGGTGCTTAATTTGTAAAATCAGAACCTAATTCGATGTTTAATAGGCTTTTCCTTAATCCCTCCTTATTATCCAACATATTCGCTTATCCAACGTTCTGCCGGTGTTATGATTGAGCCTCGTGGCTCTGTTACTGACAGGCGTGGGCGTAAGACTCCTCGAGAGTCAGATACTCTCGAGGAGCGAGAGAGAAAAAGACTGCGAGACATATTTGCAGCACCATCTGATGAAGAGTCTTTCGAGGGGTTTACGGAGAGAATGGAGGAGGGGCAGGTTAGCTCGGAGGAGGATGAGATGGATTGGACTCGGGTAAGGGAGGAATTGGGTGCCACTGGCCATGATGGGGCAGAAGATGAATGGGGACCTTCAGGATCAGATCCATGGCTTAGCTGGAGGGATGGGACGGGATCCACAGCTGGAGATGCTGTTGGGCGTAGTCAGAGGTGTTCCAGCTCTGACGAGGAAAGTGATGAGGAAACGCCCGGGTTAAGGAGGACAGCTGACAGTGATGAAGATTTGTAACTGGCATAAAATGGGGCTTGGGAGCAATTGCAAATTGCGTTGGGCAAGGTAATCTGGGCAAACGCTTGGGATCCGTGTGTGTGTGGGACGCTTCCCTGAAGACTTGTGTGCTTTCCTGTGCTGAGACGTAAGTTGATTGGAATCCAGGGTCAGACGGCGGGAGGGATTGTGTGGGCATTTGTTTGTGCAAACCTGTGCTTACTCTTATTAGCTTGACCTTCCGTCGTCTTCCTCACGGACGCCATCTCCTGCTTTGAATACCCGGACTGAACTGACCACGGCTTGGCTTCATCCCCTTCTTGGACTTGGGAAAACTACAAACGTCTGCTTCTGGCTTTGAACTACGGAACGGAACTGGTCTACTCTACTGTTGCATTCCCTGGCTGATTTGTTCGTGCTGGAAGATCCTGTCTGCTGTGTGTGTGTGGGAGCGACGCAAGTTACTGTAAACACTGTGTTGGCAGCAGAGAGGAATCTGCTGCCAATTAGCTGCATTCTTTGTATCTTTTGTTCTTGGCTCTTGTTTTGTTTATATTCAGGCTGAAGCAAGCAGTTTGTTTTTTACCCGGATTAAACTCCGGTTTAATCCGGTTTATCTTTTGAACATTTATTTTGCCCCTTTTTTGCTCCTAGAGGCAAATACTGCCTGGCCCTTGTGTTTTACGGGCTTGTTTTGAGTTCTGTAACCTAATAAACTCTGTTACTTTGAATCTCGTGGCGTTCTGTCCTTGACAGATTGCCCAACGCCCATAAAAAGTTTATTGCAGCAATAAACCCGTCAGGAAGACGATGGATGAATTAAGGGCCAAGTTTGACCAACTGCAAACGGCTTTTACCGTAAGCCAAACAGCTTTTGCTGTGAAAGGACATGTTTTGACTCCTGAACGCTTTGACGGAACCAGGTGCAAGTTGCCAACTTTTTTGGCACAAGTGGAGCTTTATTTTTCTCAGCTCAGCGTTCATGCTTTTCCTACTGACACTAGTAAGGTGGCCTTTATTTTGAGTTTGTTGACCGGTCCCGCAGGACAATGGGCCACTAATTTAATTTTGGGCAATGACCCAGTCAAGGACAATTTGAATGATTTCAAAAAGTTGTTAACTGATACTTTTGGGGATCCTCTCCGCACAGAGAATGCTGGGTGGGCTTTGTATCGGTTAAAACAGGGAAAGGGGACTGATTTGGATTACTTAAATAAGTTTAACATGTATCGCCACCAGCTGGATTGGGGGGAAAATGCATTCATGCTTTTATTTACTGCTGGGTTAAGTGATATGCTCCAGGATGAATTAGCACGCTTGGAGCCGGCTGAAAGTTGGGACGCCTTAGTTGCCAAGGTGCTGCGCTTAGACGCAAGGTTCGAGGCTCGTAAACACTCAAAAGCAATGTGTGCGCCATCTATGCATGTAACCAGGGCACCTGTGGTGATGGGGGAAGAGCCTATGGAGCTTGGGGTCTTTAAAAAGCTGTCTACCGAGGAAAAGAGCCGTAGGAGGCAGCTGGGCTTGTGTTTGTACTGTGGGAATGCTGGGCATTTTGCCAAAAACTGTAATGTGAAACCTTCCCAGCTTTCGGGAAAAGGCCAGCCCTAGTGCGACGTGAGTCCAACGCACTAGGGCTCCTCAAGCAGTCAACTGAGGGGAGGAAGCATGTTTTCGTACCCATTACATTATCTGTTGGGGGAAGGGAACTTGTTTCTACTTTGGCACTGCTGGACTCAGGGGCTACGGTCTCTTATGTAGATATTGAGTTTGCTAAGAAGCATGGCATTCCTAGAGTGCGCAAGGCATGCGATGTGTGGGTGGAAGGAGCAGATGGGAGACTGCTGGAGACTGGGGTGGTTAACCATGAAACCTCAGCAGTAACGTGGGAGGTGCAGGGAGTAACGGGAACGTTTGTGTGGGATATTACAAGCTTGCCTAGATATGATGTGATCCTGGGGATGGATTGGCTAGCTGTAGTAAACCCACAAGTAGATTGGGCTACACGTAAGGTGATCTTAAAGAGGCAGGATTGTTGCACTCTAAATGTTACTCACTCTGATATGGAAGGAGTGCCTGCTGAGTATGGGGAGTTCTCTGATGTATTTTGTAAAAGGGATGCGGACAAATTACCACCGCACAGGCCTTATGATTGCGCCATCAAGTTGGCAGAAGGTGCGAAATTGCCAGCAGGGAGGCTATATGCCTTGACTGTACCGGAAAGGCAAGCTTTGCGGGAGTTTCTAGATGAAAATTTAGCCAAGGGGTTTATTCGCCCATCTAGTTCTCCAACTGCGGCACCAGTATTCTTTGTAGCCAAAAAAACTGGGGAACTTAGGCTGGTCTGCGACTATCGGATCCTAAACAAATACACCATTCGGGATAGGTACCCACTACCCTTAATCTCGGAACTGTTATCAAGGGTGCAAGGGGCTAAGGTCTTTACCAAGCTTGACCTGCGGGGGGCCTATAACTTAATCCGTATACGGGAAGGGGATGAGTGGAAGACGGCATTTAATACGTGCTTCGGATGCCACGAGTTCCGAGTCATGCCTTTTGGGCTTTGTAATGCTCCCGCGGTCTTCCAGAGGTTCATGAACGATGTGTTCAGGGACCTAATTGACCAATTTTTAGTGATTTATTTAGATGATATCTTGATTTTTTCTAAGGACGAGAAAGAACATCGTCAACATGTCAAGCAGGTTCTGCACCGACTGCGGGCTAATGGGCTTTTTGCCAAGGCTTCCAAGTGCGTCTTTCATGTGCCTGAAGTGGAGTTCCTAGGTCATGTAGTGTCAGGTAGGGAACTTAAGATGGACCCACATAAGGTTGACGCCGTCAACTCATGGCAAGAGCTAAAGACTAAGAAGGATGTACAAAGGTTCTTAGGTTTCGCTAATTACTACCGGGAATTTATTCCGAACTTTGCAAAGCTCACGGTACCTTTGACGCAGCTTCTGCGCAAGAAACAGCCATTTGTGTGGGGGCGGGAAGCTCACGAGGCGTTTCTACGACTTAAGTCTAGTTTTCAATCGGACAACATACTAACCCATCCTGATGTTGACAAACCGTTCGTTGTAGAAGCGGACGCTTCTAGCTACGCGTTGGGGGCTGTATTGTCTCAGAAGGATTCCTCAGGGACCTTGCGTCCCTGTGGATTTTACTCGCGGCAACTAACACCCTTCGAGCAGAACTATACCATATGGGAGAAGGAGTTGTTGGCGATTAAGGTGGCGTTTGAGGTGTGGCGGCACTGGCTTGAAGGGGCACGGCACCAGATCGTGGTCAGGTCTGATCACAAGAACTTAGAGCACTTGCAAACAGCAAAGAAGTTAAACCAGCGTCAAATCCGCTGGGCTTTGTTTTTCTCCAGGTTTAACTTCAAGGTGCAGTTCGTAGAGGGGAAGGCAAACTTGCGGGCCGATGCTTTATCCCGCAAGCCGGAATTTAAGACCAATGAGCAGGTAGTATGTCAGACTATCTTGCCTACTGCCTCTCTGTGTGTTGTAGATAATGAGCTTGGGTTACATGACCAGATCCTTGAGGCTCAGAAGGATGATGTGTGGACTCAGGAGCAACTGATGCTGCTCTCTGCAGGTAACCGTACCATACTGCCGCATCTCCAGGATCAAGACGGGGTATTGGTGCGTAGGGGGCAGGTTTACGTACCAGTGGGGGCCCTCAGGTTGGAGGTGATTAGAGCCCACCATGACGAACCCATGGCTGGGCACTTTGGCAGGTTCAAGACCGTACAGCTTATCACCAGGAGCTACTGGTGGCCAAAGATGCGGCAAGAAATTCTGCGCTTTTGTGACAGCTGCGCCGTTTGTCAGCAGAGTAAGACGCCTGTTGGGCGCCCTAGAGGGTTGTTGTCGTCTTTACCTGTTCCGGAGAGGCCATGGCAAATCATTTCCATGGATTTTATTTCAGATTTGCCTAAGTCTGGGGGTTATACTTGTATTTGGGTGGTGGTGGATTTATTTAGTAAACTGGCTCATTTTATTCCTTGTTCAACCATTCCGGCGGCCCCTACGTTGGCCTTACTATTTACAAAGCACATCTATCGTTTGCACGGAGCCCCCGAGGTGATTATTTCAGATAGGGCTCCGCAATTTGTGTCACGCTTTTGGAAACACTTCCATGAGTGTTTGGGGACTAAGTTAAACGTGTCTTCAGCCTTCCATCCGCAAACGGATGGACAGTCGGAACGGGTTAATGGGCTCTTAGAGCAGTATTTGCGTTGTTTTTGTTTAGATCAACCCACGGCTTGGGTAAAGTGGTTACCGGTGGCGGAATTTGCTTACAACAATGCGGTGCACACGTCTAGTCAGCATACGCCATTTGAGCTTACTTATGGTTTTCACCCACGGGGAGGTGTGGCGCCGTCGACCAATGTGGTCTCTTCGGACCCTGTGTACCGCTCTACGGAAATGGCTGCATTGCACGATGTTGCCCGTCGCTTACTGTTGGAAGCTAAGGCAACGCAGAAGACTCAGGCTGACCGCCACAGGCAGGCAGGGGAGGAGTTGGAAGAAGGGGATTTGGTGTGGTTATCTTCCAAATATATTAAGCAGGCTGGGGGAAAGTTTGCGCCTCGGTTTTTGGGTCCCTTTCCTATCGTTAAAAAGATTTCTTCCGTTGCGTTTCGTTTGCGTTTACCGTCTAGTTTAAAGGTCCATCCAGTCTTTCATCGTTCGCTGTTGAAACTTGATACCTCTAGTCGTCGTGGTGCTATAGCAGAGGGTATCACTGCCACTTCTCCACCATCGGGGGAGGAGGCCTTTGTGAGAGGGGATAGTGTTATGATTGAGCCTCGTGGCTCTGTTACTGACAGGCGTGGGCGTAAGACTCCTCGAGAGTCAGATACTCTCGAGGAGCGAGAGAGAAAAAGACTGCGAGACATATTTGCAGCACCATCTGATGAAGAGTCTTTCGAGGGGTTTACGGAGAGAATGGAGGAGGGGCAGGTTAGCTCGGAGGAGGATGAGATGGATTGGACTCGGGTAAGGGAGGAATTGGGTGCCACTGGCCATGATGGGGCAGAAGATGAATGGGGACCTTCAGGATCAGATCCATGGCTTAGCTGGAGGGATGGGACGGGATCCACAGCTGGAGATGCTGTTGGGCGTAGTCAGAGGTGTTCCAGCTCTGACGAGGAAAGTGATGAGGAAACGCCCGGGTTAAGGAGGACAGCTGACAGTGATGAAGATTTGTAACTGGCATAAAATGGGGCTTGGGAGCAATTGCAAATTGCGTTGGGCAAGGTAATCTGGGCAAACGCTTGGGATCCGTGTGTGTGTGGGACGCTTCCCTGAAGACTTGTGTGCTTTCCTGTGCTGAGACGTAAGTTGATTGGAATCCAGGGTCAGACGGCGGGAGGGATTGTGTGGGCATTTGTTTGTGCAAACCTGTGCTTACTCTTATTAGCTTGACCTTCCGTCGTCTTCCTCACGGACGCCATCTCCTGCTTTGAATACCCGGACTGAACTGACCACGGCTTGGCTTCATCCCCTTCTTGGACTTGGGAAAACTACAAACGTCTGCTTCTGGCTTTGAACTACGGAACGGAACTGGTCTACTCTACTGTTGCATTCCCTGGCTGATTTGTTCGTGCTGGAAGATCCTGTCTGCTGTGTGTGTGTGGGAGCGACGCAAGTTACTGTAAACACTGTGTTGGCAGCAGAGAGGAATCTGCTGCCAATTAGCTGCATTCTTTGTATCTTTTGTTCTTGGCTCTTGTTTTGTTTATATTCAGGCTGAAGCAAGCAGTTTGTTTTTTACCCGGATTAAACTCCGGTTTAATCCGGTTTATCTTTTGAACATTTATTTTGCCCCTTTTTTGCTCCTAGAGGCAAATACTGCCTGGCCCTTGTGTTTTACGGGCTTGTTTTGAGTTCTGTAACCTAATAAACTCTGTTACTTTGAATCTCGTGGCGTTCTGTCCTTGACAGCCGGCCTGTTTATGTTGGATAAGTGAGACTCTACTGTAGTAGCAACAATAATAGAGAAAAATAATAAATGTAATAATACCAATAATAATAGATAAAAATAATAAATGTACCGTATGCTTGAGTATAAGCCGACCCAAATATAAGCCGAGGCACCTAATTTTACCACAAAAAAACTGGGAAAACATTGACTCCAGTATAAGCCGAGGGTGGTAAATTTCAGAAATAAAAATAGATACCAATAAAATTTCATTAATTGAGGCATCAGTAAGTTAAATGTTTTTGAATATTTACATCAAGCTCAAATTTAAGGTAAGACTGTCCAACTCTGATCAAATCATTATCCTCATCTTCTTCAATGTAAATGTGCTTATGTATCCTTTTAATAATAATAGAGTGAAATAATACATGTAATAATAATAATGGGGCCCCTGGTGGCACAGTGTGTTAAGGCACTGAGCTGCTGAACTTGCGGACTAGTAATATATATTGCAATGAATACTTTACCCTAACTTAAGGAGCCCCGGTGGCAAAGTGTGTTAAAGCACTGAGCTGCAGCCCGAAAGGTCCCAGGTTCAAATCTCGGGAGCGGAGTGAGCGCCCGCTGTTAGCCCCAGCTCCTGACAATCTAGCAGTTCGAAAACATGCCAATGTGAGTAGATCAATAGGTACCGCTCCAGCGGGAAGGTAATGGCGCTCCATGCAGTCATGCCGGCCACATGACCTGGAGATGTCTATGGACAACGCCGGCTCTTCGGCTTAGAAATGGAGATGAGCACCAACCCCCAGAGTCGGAAACGACTGGAGTTAACATCAGGGGTGTAAAGACTTGATGTGGCAGAGAATGGAATCCCTTCAGATCCCACCGCTGCCACCAAATGTAAAGACTTGATGTGATGACAGGGATGGAATCTTTTTGGATCCCACTGCTGCCACCAAATTGCGAAGGATTCACCTTCTACCTCTATGTATTCCACTTTTCTATGTTGTCGCTGCCACCACCTTTGAAAGATGCTTTGCTCAAATAATAAGCAACATTTGAAGAAACAGTAACTTGTTTATTTATAGCACAAAGCTTGATGGTTGCAAGAATGTTATATCTTGAGTTGAACGATGTTACTTCTGCACAGTAAGTGTTGCAAGATTTCTCAATAGTTTCTCTGAGCTTTGTATGGTATCAGCTTTATATGACTTGTTTCTTTCAGTTAGGAATATTGTCCTTCTTGAACTTAGTTGACCTGTACCCGATCAAACTTGGACTGGGGAGTTTAACTGGTTAACCCTAGTCATCCTTGACTTAGGGATATAGCCTCAGCTCTTTAGTTATTCCTACTAAAGGCTCAGCAACTTTAATTTTAGCCCTTCTCCGCTAAAACTCTCTAGCTGCTCAACTTCCTCCCACAATCTCTTTTTTTCGATCACACTCCTTTCTCACTGAACAGAACCAACTGCTCTGCTCAACCGACAAACTCCAACTGCCCAATTCCAACTGCTAAATTTTGAATTCTAAGGCTTCCACCAGCAAGGTGAAGCCACGCCCCTTTTCCTGGCCATGCCTTAGAGGCTCCCAGCTTCTGTATAAGAATAGCTGAAATATATAACTTTAAACAGTCAACCTAAACATAGCAATCATGAATAAAACACAATGATCATGACATCTTTACAAGGGGAAACCTTTACCTTTTCCTATCTTGCCTATAGCTGTTGCTAGAGGGAAGAAAGGGCTAGAGTCTTTCAATGCTTAGTTGGTAGAGGCACAACTGACTGCAATGCAGGCATGACGTGGAGCGCCTCTTGGTTTCACTTGGATGAAAGACCTCCCTACTTTGGGAGATCTATTTGCTCTCCTCCCTCCTCGCCATCTGCCTCTGAGTTCAAAAGACATCCCTCACTTGGCAGCGATTTCAGTATACGGGTCCCTTGCTTATGCTGTTTTATCAGCTGTGGCTGGTTTTGGTTTTATCGGCTTAACATGCTGCTTGTAAGGCAAAGCACCCTGAGCATTGTGTTCACATTTGAAGGGCAGGATATTAATTATCATAAACAAACAAATACAGAGCGTCTCAAGCAGGGAACCATTTAATTTCCCTCTAAGAAAGATTTTATTTGCTTCTTTGCTAGGTTTATATAGTCCCTTAGAGCAGAGGCACACAAAGCTGTTTACACTTTACAATAATAGCTCATAAGCAAACAGATATAGGCGAGAAATGGGAAGATAGGAAAGTGGGAACAGACAAAGTAGTCTATGTTGAAGACACATGGTGCAAAGAGGAATTGCAAGAAGGCTGTCCAGTGTCTTCAGCTGGATATGAGCCTGCCCAAGTATTGCGATCTTCTGGGAATTACTTTCTATCAGTCCCTTCAACCATCACAGGTACATCGGATGAGGACTCAGGAGAAAGCCTTCTTTGTGGCTGCTCCCAGGCTTTAGAAGACTCTGCCTTACTTACTTACTTACTTACTTATTTACTGTATATACTCAAGTATAAGCCTAGTTTTTCAGCCTTTTTTTTAAGACTGAAAAAGCCCCCCTCGGCTTATATTTGGGTGAGGGTCCTGGTTGACTTATATTTGGGTCAGCTTATTCTCGAGAATATATGGTACATTTATTATTTTTCTCTATTATTATTAGTATTATTACATTTATTATTTTTCTCTGTTATTGTTGCTCCTATTACATTTATTTTACTCTATTATTATTATTATTATTATTATTATTATTATTAATACACTTATTATTTCACTCTGATCTTATTATTATTGCATTTTTATTTTACTCTATTTATTATTACTTGTATAATTTTTCTGTATTTATTATTATTATTATTATTATTATTATTATTATTATTATTATGTGTATTCTTTTACTCTATTATTATTAAAAGGATACATAAGCACATTTACATTGAAGAAGATGAGAATAATGATTTGATCAGAGTTGGGAAGTCTTATCTTAAATTTGAGCTTTATGTAAATATTCAAAAACATTTCACCTTCTGATGCCTCAATTAATGTAATTTTATTGGTTTCTATTTTTATTTCTGAAATTTACCACCCTTGGCTTATACTGGAGTCAATGATTTCCCAGTTTTTTTGTGCTAAAATTAGGGCGCGGCGTGAGTGGCCGCTGTTAGCCCCAGCTCCTGCCAACCTAGCAGTTCAAAAACATGCCAATGTGAGTAGATCAATAGGTACTACTCCGGCGGGAAGGTAACGGCGCTCCATGCAGTCATGCCAGTGGCCACATAACCTTGGAGGTGTCTAGGGACAACGCCGGCTCTTCGGCTTAGAAATGGAGATGAGCACCAACCCCCAGAGTTGGACTCGACTGGACTTAACGTCAGGGGAAACCTTTACCTTACCTTATACTCGAGTATATACGGTACTTACTTAGGCAATCCCTCATTGTCCTATTATGATGACCTTCCAAGTGTCTTGGCGGTGGATGGAACCCTATTCTTGACCTGCATGTTCTTCCACAATGAGGGCATCCATTTCCAGATGGAAGGCAGTCCTGATCAGGGTTAGTTTGATGTACCTTCTTCCCCTTGGTACATTTCTCTTTTTCACTCTCCATTCGTGCCTCTTCAAATCCCACAGCACTGCTGGTCGCAGCTGACCTCCAGTTAGAGCACTCAAGGGTCAGGATTTCCCAGTTCTTGGTGTCTAGATTTCACAGTTCCCGGGATTTCCCAATGTCTATGCCACAGTTTTTAAGATTAGCTTTAAGCCCACCTTAAAATCTCATTTCCTGAACATTCTGTTTTCCGTTCTTGAGTTGGGAGTAACTGCTTTGGGAGACAGTGATCGGGCATTTGGACAACGTGGCCAGTCCAGCAGAGTTGATGGCGTAGGAGCATTTATTTATTTACAGTATTTATATTCCACCCTTCTCACCCCGAAGGGGAGTCAAGGTGGATCACATTACACATATAAGTCAAACATTTAATGCCTTAACATAGAACAAAGACAGAGACAAACGCAGGCTCCGAGCTGGCCTCGGACTCATGACCTCTTGGTCAGAGTGATTTGTTGCAGCTGGCTGCAGCAGGCTGCTCACCAGCCTGCGCCACAGCCCGGGCATGGCTTCAATGTTAGTGGTGTTTGCCAGTCAACCCTTCCCACAGCTGCGCAGTGTCGCCAAAACGCTGCGTTGCCAGCCACGCCCCATTTTTGGAAACAAGTGGTTGAGGACGCAAGCGGCAGAATTTAGTGGGGAAGGAGTTGCAAAGCTCATTCATCGCTATGGTAAGTGCCTAGATTTGAATGGCGATTACATGAAATGTGATATTTGGGTGTGGCTTTCAACTGCATATGGTAAATGTTTTCTCCTATACTTTGTTCATTTTTAATTCCAAAACGTAATCTACTTTGTGGATAGCCCTCGTAGATCTAGCCTCAGTGTTTTGTGGTGTCTCACCCACCCTGAGCTCTCTTCCCAATAATTTACACTTTTAGCAAGATAGATTTATTTGCTCAAGCCATTTCAACATTAAAAGCCCAAGTTATATGAAAGAAGTTAAGATTTTTAAGGAAGGGTTTTAATAGCATAAAATCCCACAAAATGCACCAAAATCAATTCCTTCCAATTCATCCAGTAATGAAATGTTTGACACTATTCTGCCATCCATTTGCAAATAAATAAATGTCCACACACAATGATGTCAAAATATCTCCCCAATGATTTTTATATATGTGACTACATTTCCCTGGCTGAATAATCCCATAGCTTCAATCTGCTAAATTTTATGCAGTACAGTTCCAATTACCTGAATGCAGAAAATCCAAATTGCTTGAACACCTGTTGTTAACAAAAGTCCAACCTTGCAATGCAGTTCTCATTTAAACTTAGGTCCAGGATGCAAACTACATAAACCAAATTCATTTTGAACTCAATGACCTGTTCAAATGATGATATATGCCTCCTGGACCAATCACAGATTGGATGTATGCTTTCACACACACACATATGCGCACACATACAAACATTTTGGCTGTTGTTTGCTTTGGCAACAATATAGAGTTGCTGTCATGTCCTATCAGGAAAAGATGAGCAGCTCTATACCTATTTGGTCTGAAATGCTCTTGAGTAACTGAATTAATTTCCTGGATTGCCTTCTAATAGTCATGCATCAAGCCTGCTAAACATCAAAGCGCTCAAACCAGATCTAATTCAGATTGTACCATCACTCGAATTGTTTGCAACCTTCCTGCACCAACAGAAGCACTTTCCATTGCATGACATCATTCTACATTTACTGCAAACCAGTTTGAAACTTTTATTTGAAGCAGTACTTTTCTAGAAACGAGAGAGCCCCATTTTAAGGCTGCTGAAAACACATTCAGAGTGACTTCAGTCATATGATAATCTAAAACAGGCATGGGCAAACTTCGGCCCACCAAAGGAAGGACAAAGTGGGGTTGGGAAGGAGGCCCTTTTATTAGCCCCTAAAAAAAAGAGGTGCACGCATTGGGCCCAGGCTGTGGCACAGGCTGGTTAGTAGCCAGCTGCAATAAATCACTATGACCAAGAGGTCATGAGTTTGAGGCCAGCCCGTGTCAGAGTGAGCACCCGACAATTAAAATAAAAAATAGCCCTGCTCGTTGTTGACCTAAGCAACCCGAAAGATAGTTGCACCTATCAAGTAGGAAATTTAAGGTAGTACTTATATGTGGATAGTGTGATGTCTCAGGGACCTTTGGCCCATGACCCCGCAACCATCATAGATCAAAATGAAGAGGATTGGGGCTTTTTTCCATCTCAGCAAGATTCTGTTCCATTCCAGATGTCTCCTGTTGACATTTTCGTGCCAGAGCCAATTAGGGACGCCTTGAAACAGAGCCTGTTTCTCCAGAAAGCTTGGTGTTTGATAGGAAGGCTTTTCTCAAAACACATCGCTCCCAAAAGCAGTTTTTAAGGCGAAGCGCGAGATTAGCAGAGAGAGACAATTGTGACTAAACCGTTTCCCTTGGGAAGTTTCGGGGAGGCAGGCATCTGGTACGATGTTGAAACAGCTCTGTTCTCTGGGAAGATTTGGGGAGTCAAACACCTGCTTGGGGAGAGCTCTTGAACTTCCATAAAAGTTCTGCACTGAGCTTTCCCTATCGCGGTGTCAACGTGACTATTCATAGAAGAACATCGTCTCTTGTTCCTGAGCTTCCAAGCGGCCCTCCGGTGCACTTACTCACGAGTAGACTGGGAGTTGCGCTCCACTTCTTGTCAAGTTTGGACTGCGTTTCAGATCCACCACGAAATACCTTGCCTAGCCTTGAATCCTGGTTCTGGACTTTACTTCAAGAATCTCCCTGTGAATCCTTGCTCTTTCCCCACTCAAACTTCCAAAGAGTTTGAGTGTGTTTTGGTTATTTGGATTATAGACTTTGGACTCTAATACTGGACATATAACTCCATCTTATTGGATTAATTTTGATCTTCTCTAAAAGGTCAACTGCTGGACTATATACTCTGCTTATTTTTGTTTAGAACTTTTATTGCTTTAATAAAGATATTAGATTGTTTATTGGCCTCCGTGTTGGTTTCCAGTGTTTGTGCTGCTTAGGGGTGTTACAGTTAGGCTAATTTGACCAATTTATGACACCATAAAAATAGTTCAGCACCATTTGGAATGAGGAAGTCAGCGTCACAGTAGATGATGAAGCAGCTGCTTCGCCTGTGGCCAGAATTGAGCATACCCTCAGGAAGCTGGAGAAGATTAAATTGCCTCTGTGTCTGTCTCTGTCTTTGTCTCTATGTTCATATGTCATTGAATGTTTGCTATGTATATGTACATTGTGATCCGCCCTGAGTCCCCTTCGGGGAGAGAAGGGTGGAATATAAATACTGCAAATAAATAAATAAATAAATAAATTTAATATCCCTCCTTATTATCCATCATTTTTGTTTATCCAACATTTTGCCCGCCCGTTTATGTCGGATATGCGAGACTGTACTGTAAATCTACAATTTCCCATTTTTTGCCCCATTCACTTATATATATATATATATGGGTAATGAAATTTCAGCCTAGGACAAAACAACAAAACTACACATCCCAGAAACACTAAACTTGGCAGCACAACTCATCATCAGTGCTTCTACGTTCATACAACAAAAGGAAAACAAAAATAAAGTCCTAATTAGAGGGAGAGGAAGAATTGTTTTTATCCAATTGCTGCCATTTAGTAGGCTAGGCTCTGCCCACTTGGTCTCCTTGCAACCCGCTCAGCCCAGGGGACAGGCAGATTTAGGCCTCACTTAGGCCTCTTCCACACTGCCTATCAAATACAGATTATTTGATTTTAACTAGATTATATGGCAGTATAGACTCAAGGCCCTTCTACACAGCTATATAACCCATTTATAATGGACTTAATGTAAGGTAAAACCTTTACCTTTACTATCACCAATTCCTCAATACTTTTATTTCCCATACCACCATACCTCGCCACAGCAACGCGTGGCCGGGCACAGCTAGTATATATATATAAAAGGATAATGGCGTGGCTCCACCGGGCAAAACAACAAAACTAAAGGCCCCCCAACTTAGAAAATTGACAACACAACCCCTCATCCACATCTCTATGTTCTTACGCTCAACAAAGTATCCCCCCCCCCCCCCGAAACAGGGAAACACCACTCTTTGAAGGTCCAAATCCATTCGGTACTCATCACTCTCTCATCTCAAAACACAAAATAAAGAGCAACACTCTGAAAACAAAGGAATTCCATCCAGGTATCAATCAGGGCCACCTAACACCTCCCAACAAAGGATCCCCCCCCCCAAGACACCGAACCACCTAAAAAAAGCCACAGCAACGCGTGGCTAGTATATATATATAGTATCAAGTAACTACCCAGATTCACAGGTAATTCAAGGCATTGATAAAAATATTTGTCTGAATAAAATCTACTTCATATTTTCAAAACACAAAGAATTAAAAAGCATATAATGCATTTTAATCAATGGAGGAAAAACTCACAATCCAACATGATTGGATAGAGATGTAAGTGAGATTCAGAGAATTACCTCACAACCTCTGAGGATGCCTGCCATAGATGTGGGCGAAACGTCAGGAGAGAATGCTTCTGGAACATGGCCACACAGCCCGAAAGACATACAACAACCCATTGATAAAAATGTATTTCCCTTCTTAATTAATTCCCAGCAGAACGTTGGATAATATTTCAGCACGAAATAACTGAACTGTAATTCAAGAGGTGCAGGTTTCTTCCTTTGTCATCCCAAGGAACAAGGGACAAAGCATTGTGGCAGGTCTTGCCGTTCCATATGTTAATTGTGTAGGTGATTGTAGGTGATTTTGAGAAGCTTACTGGAATTACTGATTTTGCATGAAACTAATTACTTGCTGCATGATGCATCTAAAAACCACAAATCTATAAGGCTGGAAAATACATTTTGTCTGAATAAAATCTAGTTCATATTTTCAAAACACAAAGAATTAAAAAGCATATAATGCACTTTAATCAATGGAGGAAAAACTCACAATCCAACATGATTGGATAGAGACGTAAGTGAGATTCAGAGAAATGTGAACTGAATTCTGGAAAACTGTCACATCCCTAATTAATTCCTGGTTTTGATAGCGACAGGTACCAGAAAGTACAACTCTTTCCCAGAAATTGAAAAACAGTGTACAGGACCATTGAAACACCAGTAGAATATATATAATACATTCCCTATGCTTTTGCTCTATCCATTATCTTCTTTTTGCGTCTGAAATATGCTTAGGTAAGAGAGGAAAATCTGACCAATAATCCAGAAAGCCATTACTACTCAGAGCCAAATGCATGTACATTATTATTATTATTTTAGAATTAATAGCCCAACAACTTTGCCGACTGGTTCATAAATCCCACTCCTCCTCTCTGAGCAAAGTGCTGTTGTCATCTAAACTTGCACTACATTTTTTTCATCTAAATCATAAAATGTATTCAGGTATAAATTTCAAGGAGGATCTTGATAACAGGTTCAGAATCTCAGAAAAAATGGGCTTTTCAGGTTATTATCTCCACCTTTCCCAAGTTCACGAGCATGGTGGGGCAATGGGTTAAACCCTTGTGCCGCTGAACTGCTGACCTGAAGGTTGGCAGTTCGAAGCTGGAAATGAAAGGAGAAGCCTTTGCCTTTGTTCACGTCTGTCTGTCACATTGTATATGATTGTAAAGGCATTGAATGTTTGCCTATGTATGTAAATGCTGTAATCCACTCTGAGTTCCCGAGGGAAGAAGGGCAGAATATAAATAAGGAAAGGGATCCTTAAAGACCATCTAGACGATCTCATAAAACAATAGTTAAGTAAAGGCACCCTCAAAGGCCATCTAGATGGTTTCATATGACCATAGGTAAGAAAAGGGATCCTCATAGACCATCTAGATGGTTTTATATGACCATAGGTAAGGAAAGGAATCCTCAAAGACCATCTAGACAATCTCATAAAACCATAGGTAAGTAAAGGCACCCTCAAAGGCCATCTAGATGGTCTCATACGATCATAGGTAAGGAAAGGGATCCTCAAAGACCATCTAGATGGTTTTATATGACCATAGGTAAGGAAACGGATCATCAAAGGCCATCTAGACACTCATAAAACCATAGGTAAGTAAAGGCACCCTCAAAGGCCATCTAGATGGTCTCATACGATCATAGGTAAGGAAAGGGATCCTCAAAGACCATCTAGATGGTTTTATATGACCATAGGTAAGGAAACGGATCATCAAAGGCCATCTAGACACTCATAAAACCATAGGTAAGTAAAGGCACCCTCAAAGGCCATCTAGATGGTCTCATAAGACCATAGATAAGGAAAGGGATCATCAAAGACCATCTAGATGGTTTTATATGACCATAGGTAAGGAAACGGATCCTCAAAGACTATCTAGACGATCTCATAAAACCATAGGTAAGTAAAGGCACCCTCAAAAGCCATCTAGATGGTCTCATATGATCATAGGTAAGGAAAGTGACCTCCAAAAGCCATCTAGATGGTCTCATAAGGCCGTAGCTAAGCAAAGAGACCTCCAAAGACCATCTAGACGATCTCATAAGGCTATAAGTAAGCAAAGAGACCTCCAAAAACCAGGTAGACTTAGGTCAACCCTAAGTCTAAAGTTTAGGACAGGGGCCAGGTAAAGGAACCTGGAGGGCCGCATCTGGCCCCCGGGCCTTAGTTTGGGGACCTCTGCTATAGTTATTTATCTAACCATTGTGGCAAAAAGAAGATATGAATTTGAGTAAGTTTTTTAAAAGAACCAAATGAAATTCTCAGACCTCCCTGGGGCAGGCTGGTTTGATTTGTAGATGATATCCGAGCTTGGCCGATGCCAACCTTGCTCCCCTTTCTGTGCTTCTCTTAAATCATGTTCTTATGGCAAAGATAAGGTGAGAAAAAGGAAGCAGCAAATCAGACTTATCTGCACCACCCACGAGTGCTTTCCCATATTGGTGTGAATGCATGCCTTCTCCCCACGTCCATTCCTGCCCGTCTCTTTCTCCATTTAGAAATCATTTAAAATGTTAATGGTCTGGTAGCAAAAGCAGTGATTGAAGATGACAAATGAGAAGGGGGCAGAAGGAGGGTGCCCAGCTAATGGTTTCCTACAACTGCTGATTAAACATCATCTTTCCATCTCTTGCCACCTAATTCTCCTTAGGCTTGATTTATGGAACTTCCCCCCAACTCCATAACGTCCCCAGTTTTATGAGCTGGTGACAATTCAGCCGGCCGACAGATTTGCCTCTCGACGTTTCATTTTCTTCTAATGAAGAGAATCGGGAGTGGGAAAGGGAAAATAATATTTAATCATCTCTTCCTCTGGCTTTTTGAGTCTTTCTCAAATAACTGTTGCTTTTTGTAAAACATCTGCAAACATCAGAAAGGGATGATAGTAGAAGCCGTCCGTTTGCATCTTGTCCGATGTGCTCATTATGACATCCCAAATGCGTACAGCTTTGCAGGCGATCCCACATTCCTCCTGCTAATGGCAACTGCCTGGTGCTATTTCTGCCAGTGTAAAAATAGCTCTGGGCAAGTCATACCTTTCCAGCAGTGCTAACTGTTGCTGGCCATCTCTAGCAATGGCAAAAACAACCGTTCCAAGGCAGAAAAAGTGGTGCTTGGAAGTGATGGGCCACCAATCAAACATGTTTTGAGAAGTAAATACAGATTCATCTACGTATACACAAAATAAAAAGTGAAAATATGTATGTGTGTATGTGGCTGGGGTGTCCACTTACACAGACAAGCTCCCACAAACAGCTCCAGCTCCCACTACTCAGGAGACACCAATGGCCCTCCCTCCAATGCAAGTTATGAAAATGAACAAAATCTGGCTATCAGTATTAAAAAAACTCAAAATATCAGAACAGTAAATAAGAAGCAACACTCTGAAAACAGAGGAATTCCAGACATGGGAACCAGGGGCAGCTAACGACTCTGAACAAAGGATGCCCCCAGGCAGGAAGAAGCCAGGAGGTGAAGCTATTCAATGCTAATTAAGGTGATTAACTACAACATTCACACTGGCCTCCAACTGACATGAGTTCTTCTCACCCTGGACTTTGCACAGATATGTATAAACAGAAGAATTCCAAACAGGAATCAATCAGGGGCAGCTAACAACTCTGAACAAAGGATTCCCCCAGGCCAGGATGTGTGGCTGGGAAGGCCATTCAAGGCTAACAAAGGCGATTAACTACAACATTCACTCTGGCCTCCAACAGACAAGAATTCTTCCCCCACCCTGGAACTTCCACAGATATATATAAAACTTCCTTGCTTAGTTTCTCCATGCCTCACAACCTCTGAGGATGCCGGCCATAGATGTGGGTGAAACGTAAGGAGAGAATACTTCTAGAACATGGCCAGACAGCCCGGAAAACATACAACAACCCTGTGATCTCGGCCATGAAAGCCTTCGACAACACAATGCAGGTTATAGTGATGTCCTGTTTTGTCTTTCAAGAACAGCCTTAAAACACTGTGGTAAGTAAATATAAACTGCTTTACTTCAGCAAAACATAAAGTACAGCACACTCAGTGGAATAATGCAAAAGGAAGCAAGGAAGTCTTAGGGTAAACACACTTCTTATTCTCTGTTAAATTCCCAAATCAAATAGCAGTCTTATGTCAGACAAAGAAACAGCAATAAATCCTTAGGAGCAGTTTCCCAGATGCAGACTTGAAGCAGGCACAAGGGGAGCAAAGAGCTGGCTGCACCTGCAGAGGCGGTCGAACGGCGAGGCCACGTAGGCGGCCAACCAACAGGGGGCGCAGCCCCGCCGTCACCCACCGTCACCTTTTTTTTTTTTTCCGGGGCTGATTCTCTGTGCAAGTAATCTGGGCCAGAACTGGTTAGAGCTTTATAAGCCAAAGCCAGCACCTTGAATTGTGCTCGGTATCAAATTGGCAGCCAGTGGAGCTGATGCAACAGCCGAGTGGTATACTCCCTGTATGCCGCTCCAGTTAGCAACCTGGTTGGACTAATTGGAGCTTCCGGACAGTCTTCAAAGGCTGCCCCACGTAGAGTGCGTTGCAATAGTCTATTCGGGATGTAACAAGAGAGTGGACCACCATGGCCAAGTCCGTCTTCCCAAGGTACAGGCGCAACTGGCGCACAAATTTTAAGGCTCCTCTAGCCACTCCTGAGACCTGGAGCTCCAGGCTCAACGATGAATCTAGGATCACCCCCAAGCTGCGAACCTTACAACTGACCAGGCGGACCTCTGTCTTGTCTGGAGTCAATTTCAATTTGTTTGCTTTCATCCAGTCCGACACAGCAGCCAAGCACCGGTTCAGGACCTGGACAGCCTCCTTAGTGACATGGACTGGAAATATACTGACCAGCCAAACCCTTTCTTGGTGGAGTTTCATTGGCCGTTCCATTGCCACCTTTGTTCCCTAAATATGTTGATTCCAAGCCACTACCATGGAGAGCTTTCCATTACAAAACAAACCTTCTGATCCTCTCCTGAATCCTCCCCAGTTCAGTTTCAAAAAAGTTAATGCACACACAAATGTTGCATGGATGGACAAAGCCCATTAGCAACTCTCGTATTAAAAAGTCATGTTACAATAAATGAATGTAAGGCATTGTGCCAATTATAATGTTATCTCTGTAGAGTGTCATAGACTGTTACATGCTCAGAGCTGCTAATGGAGAGTTAATTGGGAATGGTCAGGTTGCCCCTTCTCTGCCATTGTCTCCAAAGAGGTTTGTGATTCAGATCTTTCAGAGGATTATAAAAGAGTGTTCCTGAAAAAAGCAGGTGTGGACACTCATGCGTTCTCCTGCCTCTTTACTTTGATCTCCCCTTTTTGGGGGGTGTCATATAGGAACATTGTCTTATAGGAAGGCAGGTGAAGATGACCTGACTGACTTCTTCTGGCATTTCTTGAGAAAAACATCAAATAATGAAAATAAATGCAGACTGTGCAAGGAAACCGACGAAACCACTGATCATATCCTCAGCTGCTGTAAGAAAATCGCACAGACAGACTACAAACAGAGGCACAACTATGTGGCCCAAATGATTCATTGGAACTTATGCCTCAAGAACCACCTCCCAGCAGCAAAGAACTGATGGGATCACAAACCTGCAAAAGTATTGGAAAATGAGCACGCAAAGATACTGTGTGACTTCCGAATCCAGACTGACAAAGTTCTGGAACACAACACACCAGACATCACAGTTGTGGAAAATTGATGGAATCATTGATGTTGCCATCCCAGGTGACAGTCGCATTGACGAAAAACAACAGGAAAAACTCATCCGCTATCAGGACCTCAAGATTGAACTTCAAAGACTCTGGCAGAAACCAGTGCAGGTGGTCCCGGTGGTGATCGGCACATTGGGCATTTGGAAACAATAGACATTGAAAAAATTACGATCTGCCAACTGCAAAAGGCCACCCTACGCGCATCATCCAAAAATACATCACACAGTCCTAAACACTTGGGAGGTGTTCGACTTGTGATTTTGTGATACGAAATCCAGCATATCTATTTTGTTTGCTGTGTCATACAATAATAATAATAATAATAATAACAACAACAATAACAACAACTTTATTTTTATACCCCGCCTCCATTTCCCTGAAGGGACGGGGTGGCTTACATGGGTCAAAGCCCAGATAAAAACAGCAAACAAGATAAAACACAGATAAAAACAGCAAGCAAGATAAAAGCTGGAAAATGTAAAATTGACTTTGTGTCTGTGTATATACGAGGGCTATCCAGAAAGTAGGCTACGTTTTGGATTTTAAAAAGATAAAAGTATAGGATAAATCATTTACCATATGCAGCTGAAAGACACATCCCAAAACTACAATCTCATGTAATCCCCATTTAAATTTAGCCACGTTTCTTATAGATAAATGAGTTTGAAAAGTACTGCACCAGTAAATTCCCCGCTTGTGTCCTCAGGTCTTCCCCCTTCTCCCTTCCTGCAGTGTAGCCAAAACACTGCGCTGCCAGCCACGCCCCCATTGTTGGAAACAGAGGAGAGCGGCGACAAATTTACTGGTACATTACTTTTCAAATTCATTTATCTATAAGAAACATGGCTAAATTTAAATGGGGATTACATGAGATTGTAGTTTTGGGATGTGTCTTTCAGCTGCATATGGTAAATGATTTATCCTATACTTTGATCTTTTAAAAATCCAAAACGTAGCCTACTTTCCGGATAGCCCTCGTATGTCTATGTCTAATGTTCGCCATGCATATCTGCATTGTGATCCGCCCTGAGTCCTCTTCGGGGCGGAATATAAATACTGTAAATAAATAAATCTGTTCCACTGTTGCTGGCCCATGCTGATGGCATCTAGCCTCTTGGATGGATAAGGGGCATTCAGTGCCCAAGCTGGCTCAACAGTAGCCTACTCTGGATCATCATCGCTGTTTGTGGTTCATGTAAAAGTGTCCGGTTTTGGACCTCCGTTTTAGGACCTGGGATGGTACTAACTTGGCACCCCTCCCCATGGCGAGACAACGACAGGATCCTCCATTTGCTATCCACTGTTACATTGGCTCAATCTCTTTTTCTCTGGCTAAAAACTGCATGGATTTTATATTTTAAAACAAGCGTCTCTTTAGATCCCCACTTCAAAGGCGTCAACTTTGCTCTTCCGTTCCTTCATGCCACTCACAGACCAGCAACACCAGTCCTAGCTAGACTCTCTGAATGTAAAAGAGACAACCTGGTGAGGCAGAGATTACAAACATTGATTGAAATGAAATCAAATACCATAGGCTCTGTGTAAACCATGGACTAGATTTATAGTTACAGTAACTGCATCATTACACCTAAGCATCAAGGACACCACGTGTCTAAATGTTGGCTCAATAAGAAATATTGATCGACAACTTTGCCAACACCTGTGATCTCAATAAAAAGCAGACAGTGCTATATTTCAGATCTAGCATTTGTTCAGGTTTGCAATCTGCTACATATATATGTGTGTGTGTGTGTTGAAGGAAATTCACAGAATGAATTGGGATTGGAGGCACATACCTGCATCTCATATTTCATTTAGGATTTCATCCTTGTTATCTACATAATGCTCAGAAGAGGTGAACAAAAGGGCAGAGAAGGGATGTTGCCCAAAAGCGGGGGAGTAGCTTTGGGATATCAAATATCAAATGATTGATGGGATGGACCATTGATCTGATCTAGCACAGTTCTTGCCATTCTACCTCAACCTGACCTACCTCATAGGAAAAGTTAATGGGCAACTTACGCTATTTTGAGCTCACTGGAGGAAAAAGGAAAATACTGTATACATAGAGGTAAATAATGCATCAGTAAAGCTCTTCTGATCCAGCATGGTTCTAAAGTTCATCATTTCTATATTTTTTTCCAATTTCTATTTATCCCAGTTTTGCTGCAGAATAGATTAAAAGAATGAAAAGATAAAACTTTGTTCCTGCTTGTTTACTTGATTTCAGTCAATGCCAATGTGTCTGCAATTATAATCACAGTACATTTGTAGCCGCAGGTGGTGCAGCGGGTTGAACCGCTGAGCCGCTGTACTTGCTGACCGAAAGGTTGGCGCTCGATTCTGGGGAGTGGGGTGAGCTCCTGAGGTTAGCCCCAGCTTCTGCCAACCTAGCTGTCAGCTCTTGAAAGCTATAGGACTCAATGCAGGCTCACACAGGCAGTTCCGTGGAAACACTTTATTGAAGACCTTCTTTACAAGTTGAAAACGAAGCTAGAACTAACGTATTCCTACCAAACCCCGAGTATAGCCACCTCCTACCTCACTCCTTTCCACATTCACACATATCTGTGATGTAGTCCTTTCCCAGGCTTGAAAAACCAGAGCAGGCCATAAATCCCATCCTCCTAGCCAGATGGCCCTTATCATTTAGATTATCTCCCACCCTCCATTGCTCTGACAGGATGTGGAGAGTTCAGCTGTTATGTGTGCTGGGCTTTCACATCCTGACACTAGCAGTTCGAAAGCATGCAAATGTGAGTAGATCAATAGGTACCTCCATGACCTTGGAGGTGTCTACGGACAACGCCGGCTCTTCAGCTTAGAAATGGAGATGAGCACCAACCCCCAGAGTCAGACATGACTGGACTTAACGTCAAGGGAAACCTTTACCTTTTACCTCTAATCAGAGGAAAACTCCCCTGAATTAAACATTTACTGATGAAGAAAGAGTAAAATGAAAACAATGGAGCCAATCTGAAATGATGGGGAGAATTTCACAAAATAACTGTGGCCTCATTCAGCTTGATTGAAAAGACCTGAACATCTCAAATCTCTTTCTTATTCTTTCCAAATTTATTTGGGAGATCCATACACAACCCCCTAGTAAAACCTAAAAACCACTTGAAAAATGCATCTCAATTTTGCAGATCTGTAATTTTAAGGGGCTATTAAAAAGGCTGTGTAGCCTGTTGGCTCTAACCTTGGTCTAGTCTTATCTTGATCTATAGGCTGAACAAGAGCTAGCTCTGCCTCTGAAGATTGATGGCCTTGTACTCCACAATTACTTTATGGTCTACAGTCCCTAACAAAAGTTCTTTGATTTATCTGTCCTGTGTGATGATCCTCACTCTGTGCCATAACCACGAAGGTCACAAGGAGAGAGCTATTTCTGCTGGCTCACAGAGCTCTGCCAGCACCTCTTAATTTGTGGAATACAAGGACCAGGGTCAGGAGAGTCCCTAGCATCATATATAGGACTCCTGGAACAACTGGAAAGGAGCAAGCTCTCAACATTAGGAAGATACTGGTGGTGAAAGACCTCATTCTCCAGAGCCCTGAAGCTAGATCAGAAGGACCTTCGTGCATGCACCAGGAGCAGAAGACGAGGGATTTGGGAAAAAGTAAAAACAAAAAAAAGGGTGCACAGCCCACTGAAGAATTAGAGGTAGATAAATTGCTCAATGCAAGAGAAAAAACAAGTAAAGGATGTGACGAGGTGAGTGGCGACGTCTATATGTGGATCTGTAAGTTGCAAGATTTGAATTGTTGTATCATTCCTGATTTTGCCTTTTTACCCTGTAAATGTAGTCGGATTGGTTGGTTATTTATAGCTGTCAATCAATGATGTTTGCACCAGTTATATTGCTCCCTCAGCTCAATTGTTTGGCTCCACCTTTTCCTGGAGTAGGACAGTGTTTCCTTTTTCATTCCACCATCAAGCTTTCTATCAGATGGATGTGAGAGAGGGACTTGGCTCTAAAAGCCCTTGATTAAGTTACCTCTCAGCACCAATTCTGAGATTCTTACCCTTGAGACTTATGCTTCATGTTCAGACCGACCTGGGCGACGTTGAGAAGTCTCAAGCGCCTTCAAATCAGTTCTTTGGCACCAAGGAAGACTGCGTCTTCAAACATAGGCTATTTGGACTGAGGTTGAGGATTGCTTCGGCATTCACAGCCATTGAGAAAGAGGGACCTGGAAAAGCTTCTTAGCTGCAAAGCTCCTTGGACCCAAGACAACCAGAGACTGTAATGTATATTTTCCTTTACCCCTTTAAAACTTCCAGCTTATTGCCTTAAAGGGATAACCCTTTGTAAACAATAAAACCAGTTTTGAGTTATCTACAGTGTTTTGATCCTTGGGAGTTCCAGCTTCCTTAAAGGAGGGCAAGAAGCAATCCCCTGGGGGAAAGATGTCACGTCCATGCCTCTTTCGCTAAGAATTATAGCCCCAGGCGTGATGGCACAAAGGAACAGTGGCAAAAATATACAATTTAATGGTGTAAGATAAGAAATGTATGATCAGAGCAATACGTAACAAATGGAATGGGGTTAAATCATTAAGCATACAAGAAATAGATGATATAATGAGGAACATGAATAACATAAAAACAGAAAAATAGAACGAATTAGAAAAAAGATGGTATTAAGATGGTATAGAACTCCTGAACAACTGGCTTATATGATGAAAGGGAAGAATCTGAAGTGTTGGCGTTCTAATAAAGAAAAAGGTACTTATTCACATATGTGGTGGGAATGTTCTGAATTTTAAAAAATGGTTAATGATACAAGGAAAAACTCAAAAGTTATTACAGATAAAAATACAAATTAATAATGATTTGATAGTTTGGAGTTATTTAAAGTAACAATAAGAGCAGCACAGGAGCAGCAAAAGGATGGAGAGAGACATTGAAATGGATGTTAAGTAATTGAAATGATTATATGTACGATCAAGTGTTGTTAGAAACTACAGGAATTATGACTAAGCAAGTAACAAGTACGAACAAACAAAAGGACATTACAAATAGATGGAAAGACTACTTCAACTGGGTGAAAAATGGAGGCGCCAACAATTACATCAAAGAAAAAATACAAAGACTTTATCTATGGCTGGACCTGCAAGATTAGGAGAAATATACTGTGGTTGAGGAGGGAGGGTGAGGGAGGGAGGGAGGGAGGGATTAAGTATTAGAACCATATCCTGAGTGGGAACCGAGTCTCAACATGCAACACTGGAGATAGTCCTATCCACCTTAAACTGATTTAGATGTCAATTATGCTACAATACACATGTATAAGTCCACCTCATGTATAAGTCAAGGGTAGGTATGGTAGCAAAATATGTGAGTTTTGATGTTTCCTAAAAGCGAGTCAGGTTTTGCGGGTTGCATTTTTTTAATTAATATTTCCATATCAGTGCACAAAGATTCTAGGAACCCCACCTCCTCCAAGGTGAATTGAACCACCTCAGCTGGGCTCTACAGGCCAATGGAGACTCCATCACAGACATCAGAAGAGCTGCAAGTCCAAGAACAAGCCACAAGAGGAAAGACAAAGATCCACCAAGAGGAAAAGTGTTCTTACTATACATCAAGAGAACCACAGAGGGACGCTGATAAAGAAACACAACCTACAAGCTATCTCCAGACCCATCAAGAAAATCCAACAAATGGAACGTTCAGCAAAGAACAAGAGGGATCTTCTCACCTCTGCAAGAGTCTACCGTACACAATGCAGCTGTGGACAAGTCTACAGAGGGACCACCAAATGCAGCAGCATTGCCCAGGCACGAATCAAGGAACATGAAAGGCATTGCAAACTAATTCAACAGAGCACCTGATGAACCAACCTGGACACAGCAGACATGGTGACTTGGTATCTCCATACCACCAAGAATGGTAACTCTTACAGGAGTGAATTTCCCTTCCAAGGGAAAGATTTCTCTGACTGTCAGCTCTTGAAAGCTATAGGACTCAAAGCAGGCTCACACAGGCAATTCCGTGGAAATGCTTTATTGAAGACCTTTGTAACGAAGTGTGATTTTTTATTTACAGATGCCATGTTTAACTGTGTTTTTAAAAGGGTTAATATTTCAGTTACTATGCACCAAGAGTTGGTTGCCATGGAGAAGGGGGCAGAGCAAACTGGATTAGCTGAAGAGAGAGCAGAATTTGGAGGGAAACTCAGTCAGTCAGAGTCTGTGGTCAGAGAACCATAGGGAAGGTTAGCTTTTAGAGTCGGTGCCCTTATGAGGTACAGGGAGACTGATTCTGGTTGAGGGGTCAGGGTGGCTCAAATGTTTGATTTTTTAGTCAATTTTAAAATAAGTTTGGTGACTTAAAGGGTGGCTCAAAGGTTGGATTTTGAGTCAAGTCTAAAATAAGTTTGGTGACTTATTTTAAGGTAGTCTGTCTCCTGACTAGGAACAGATATTCTGTGATTGAAGTGGAATTTTAAAGTTTGAAACACCTCAATATAACTTTGCAACTGTTCAGTAACATGCCTCTAAGTGAGAATTGTAACTATTAAGCTTGTGCCTCAATAAATGTGTTATTGTTCTTTTCCTTCAAACATCTCAGTCTCTGTCATGTATACACACATTAAGAATAAACAACAAGAAGAAAGAAAAACAAAATTTAAAAAGTCTCCTCTCTAAGTAGCCAGTGGCTGAATCTTCCAATAGTGGTGGCAAGAGTTGATAATCCCCTTAACATCTGGTGGCAGCGTTTAAACAAGACATCTTTAATAACTGGTGGCAGCGGATATAGTTATATATATAATATAATTAATATAATTAATTAATAAAAACCACCTCCACCTCCACATCTCCACAATTGGTATCAGAGGTAGGATTTCAAAGGATTCCCCCCCCCCCCCCTGCATGAGTTCGTTACAACCTTCTTTACAAGTTGAAAACGAAGCTAGAACTAACGTATTCCCGCCAAACCCCAAGTATATCCACCTCCTACCTCCCCCCCCTTTCCACATTCACACATATCTGTTATGTAGTCCTTTCCCAGGCTTGAAAAACCAGAGCTGGTCATAAAACCCATCCTCCTGGCCAGATGGCTCTTATCATTTGATTATCTCCCACCCCCATTGCTCTGACGGGATGTGGAGAGTTTAACTGTTATGAGTGCTTGGCTTTCACATCCTGACACTCACTTCCTGTTATCTCACCCCTTTTCTTAACTAAGAGTTGTTTGTAAGTCAGATGTTTGTAACCCGTGGACTGCCTGTCCATAAGTAAATAGGGTAAGCTATTTCTGAACCATTTGTAACTTATTGTTGATCTCCTAATCAAAGGATCATAAACTTCTTCACTTTTGTTGATGCCCTTTTTGTTCTCCCCTTTATGGTAAAGTGCCTCTTACTGGTGGCATGCACCCTTTATGGCCTTCTTGGCAAACCATTCCGTGTCCTCAATGTTACCCAGCACTTATTTAAAAATTGCCTTGCAGTTTCTCATTGGAATTTAGCTCCAAACCATCACATGCATGACTATCAATTACAAAAAGAGCTGTGGTCAATGGAACTGTCAATACCTCTTCAAACAGGATAGACAATTTAGTTCTCTTTAGCTCAATATCAGGAATCAATGTCATAATCGATAGAATATTAATTACAGTCAGGAGAAATGTATTTAAGTTTAATTTGTATATAAATATAAAATGGATAACAATTGATCGAGGATGACTTGGGGATTTTATTTGTTTATAACTAGTAGGATGGGGTCAGCATAAGAGCTGAATGAAAGGCACAGAACAATAATACAGATTCCTTCCTTCCTTCTCAACCAGCATGCCAACATGGATAGTGACAACAGATTTTTAAAAAATTGTGTCAGAAGCGAATTGAAATGAGTCGCTTCTGGTGTGAGAGAAACAGCTGTATTTAAAGACGTTGCCCAGGGGATGTCCAGATGTGTTACGAGCCTGCGGGGGGCTTTTCTCATGTCCCTGTATGGGAAGCTAGGGCTGACAGACAGGAGCTCACCCCAGATCAGTCAGCAGATCAGTCAGCACATGGGTTTAACCCATTATGCCACCACGGCTCCTACCGACAACAGATAAAGCACTTTAGCCAACTGCCACATCCTTTGTGTTTACAAACTCACTCAGTGTACTTTGCCCAGTTCATTTTTATCATTTTTACTCTGGTCTCTAAATCATGTTTTACTATGGTCACCATTTTAATTTTACTATGTTAATGTGTAAAATTTTATATTTCTGCTTGTATTTCTTTTTTTGATGTGCTTTATTCTGTTTATTGTAATTATTACCCGGGCTTGGCCCTATGTAAGCCACCCCGAGTCCCTTCGGGGAAATGGAGGCAGGGTACAAAAATAAAGTTGTTATTGTTATTATTATTGTTATTGACACAACGACGTTGTATGACACAGCAAACAAGATAGATATGCTGGATTTCGTATCACAAAATCACAAGTCGAACACTTCCCAAGTGTCTAGGACTGTGTGATGTATTTTCGGATGATGCGCGCACATCCCAGTAGGGTGGCCTTTTGCAGTTGGCAGATCGTAATTTTGTCAATGTCTATTGTTTCCAAATGCCGGCTGAGATCTTTTGGCATGGCACCCAGTGTGCCCATCACCTCCGGGACCACCTGCACTGGTTTCTGCCAGAGTCTTTGAAGTTCAATCTTGAGGTCCTGATAGCGGCTGAGTTTTTCCTGTTATTTTTCGTCAATGCGACTGTCACCTGGGATGCCAACATCAATGATCCAAACCTTTTTCTTCTCCACAACTGTGATGTCTGGTGTGTTGTATTCCAGAACTTTGTCAGTCTGGATTTAGAAGTCCCACAGTATCTTTGCGTGCTCATTTTCCAATACTTTTGCAGGTTTGTGATCCCACCAGTTCTTTTCTGCTGGGAGATGGTACTTGAGGCATAAGTTCCAATAGATCATTTGGGCCACATAGTTGTGCCTCTGTTTGTAGTCTGTCTGTGCGATTTTCTTACAGCAGCTGAGGATATGATCAATGGTTTCGTCAGTTTCCTTGCACAGTCTGCATTTTGGGTCATCAGCTGATTTTTCGATCTTGGCCTTAACTGCATTTGTTCTGATGGCTATTATTATTATTATTCAACTAAAAGTATCAAGAAACAAAACCAAGACCTATTGTTCTTGTGTCTTACTCCTGGGCTTCCCAGAGACATCTAGTAGTTGGCCACTTTGCAAAAATGAAGATGCTGAGCTATATATTTAGTCTGATCTGCTGGGTTCGGCACTTCCTCTGCTCCTCCTCAACATTACTAAAAGGGAAATCCTAGTTACTGTGTAGAAAGCCCCTTTTATGTTTATAACTCGGTGTAACTTATTCCTTTGTTCCCCTCGTTAAAAACTTCAATATCTTTAGACGGTCAAGGATCCCCTGATGCGTTGTGTCTCAGAAGCACTTGCATTCTAGCAGCAAGCAAGTCACCTCTTTGTGTGGCCATGAATTAAGCCCTTAGGATCCGCTGGGATGAAAGGAGCTATATAAATCTCAGTTATGGCTATTATTGCTTTCTCCTGCATTTATCCACAGAATAAATAGCTAGGTAAGTTGATTTTCTGCCTGCTTTTTCATTATTTGTTGAACAAAGCCCCTTGCGAGTGCCTGGCTATTACTTAGCCCCAAATTTAATCTGGCGACCGATGCAATCTTGCAGTTTTATCCCAGCCTGCATCTGAGCTATCAGGTGAGCCTGAGGTTGGGCCTGTTCAGCCTGTGACTGTACCTGCACCTGACCTGTCAGATGAATCTGGAGCCTAGGATTCCCATGCAGCCAGAGTTGGATGAAACTGCTGTTCCTGGCCAGCCAGAGTTTGTCCATGAGGATTCTGGGAGCAAGCATACAATGGTTTCAAGCAGGCAGCTTCTACTGCATTCCTTGGAAGAGTCAAGGTCGAACCATCCCTTGCCAGATTGGCATTTCAGTTGTGATAAGAGTAATGAAGTTGACAGAAAAAAGCTATGTATCAACAGAGACAGGAAAGGGAGATTTTGAGATGAAGCAGAAGGCTGTTAATGAGAAAAGGTTTTGAACAAACTTCCCATGGAAAGTGGCCTTGATTTCAGCTTTAAGAGGAACTGCTTCTGAGAGAGATTTTCAGAGGTGGTAACTTTGCTCATTGAGAGTGGTTTCTGTTCATGGACTCATGTTTCATGTTTCATAGAATCCTGTTTCATGTTCCTGTGGATTTTCATGCCAAGTTCATGTAGCCTTGTATCTTGAGTTTTGTTCCAGTCCTTGTTCTTACTCTTGGGGAATTTTGGATTATCCAGTCACTGTTCCTGAAAGTTTTACAGTTTTGATCCCTTGTTCCAGTCAAAGATCCTATTCTTTGTTCCAGTTTTGTTCAAATTTTGACACCGTGTTGAAGTTTATTCTTGTGTTTGATTTTCTTGGATCCTTGCTTCAAGACTCTCAAGTATCTTGTTCCTGATGGACTAAAACCTTGTTTCATTGTCTTTGAACTTTGATTTGGTATTACTTACATATACTTTTCCATAAACAACTTGCTTTGCTTATAACCTGGGGCTCCAGCGTGGTTTTGAGGTGTCTCTGCAGTCTATGGGTGCAACACTTGCATCCTGTGATGCCAAGACTAATCAACATATGGAGACACATTACAGAGAAGGGGTGTAATGAAGTATGAATTTTGGTTTACAGATGTTATGTTTAATTGTGTGTTTATGTTTTAAAAGGGTATTACAGTTATTGCATCTCAGTACTCAGAGGCTGGTTGCCATGGAGAAGTAGGTAGAGCCAACTGCCCTTTAGTTGAAGAAAGTGCAGAGTTTAAAAAAGGAAGTCAGTCTGTGCTCTGATGAGGCACAGGGAAGATTGATTCCAGGTTGATGGGATCAAGGAGACTCAATTGTTCATTTTGAGTCAGTTTTAAATAAGTTTGGTGACTTATTTAATGTAGTCTGTGTCCTGGAAAGGCACAGAGAATCTGGGATAGTATATCACAGGGGTGACTGTGGTTTGAAGTCACTGGATAGTCCAAGTTTCAGACTTTGGGAACCAATCCCAGCTGGACTCACAGAGATCCATTGAAGTAACAGTTAGGAAGGAGCAGAGGGATAGGTTTTAACTACTTTAAGTAAAAGAAGTGATACTTTAGAGAGTTTGATTCATCTCATTCTAGTATTGTAACTGTTAATAAGAATACCTCTGAGTGAAACATCTTTTGTAACCACCAAGCTTGTGCCTGAATAAACTTGTTATTGTTCTTTCAACATCCAAGCCTCTGTTGCATATATTCTAAACCAAATTACGCTACCATCTAAAGTGAATAAGAAGAAAGAAAGAAAAAACACAGGAAAAGGTCTCCTCCCTGAGTCTTTGGTGGTTGTATCTTTACAAGGGGTAAGGGGACACTCACATTCAGACAGGAACTCTGGAAAGTTTTAGACTTTGGGAGAAGTGGTAAGGTCATAAGAGCTTGAGGTCTTTCATGGTTGCTTTCTTTTCTTGCTATGGGGACATTTTTTCAGACAATATGTGAACTGTTATCAGGGATGGACAACTACAGAAGGTGTGTGGGACAATGTTGGCAGACTCATTCTCAGAGAGGCTATCAACGGTCACTAGTCAGGAAAGCTTTACATTATCTTCAGTATCAGACACAGCATTGGATACGAGTCTGGAGCATGAGATGGAGGGTTCAATGGCACTCCTATCCTGCTAATGACATAGGCAACTGCTTAAACCGAATGCTGGTTTAGATAGGTCTTTGTTCTGATCCAATATGGCTCTTACATTAGAATTGTGGGTGAAAGGATGTGTCTTTTTCCTAATACATATAACTCCATCAATGAGGACTTTTATGTTCTGTATTCTGAAATGCCTTTGCTGGTGGGGGAAAAATCACTTTTAACAGATGATATTCCAGACATGGTGTTCTCACAAATCTGTTCACTCAAGCTGCTTGATAAATGTGGCTAACTATTATTTTTGCTTTCTCTCACATTTTTTAAAGCTCTCTAATTCTTTCCATCAAATTTGGAAAGAAATTTGTAAATATGGTAGGGGTTTTTTTCCCCCAACAAACCAAAACAGACTGAACAAACATCCCAATGTCAGTGCAATGCAAATGTCCAAGTTCAGACATTTTTCAGTATGAGGAAGGATCATGTTGGGCCTACTGTCTAAAGAGGCATTAGCAAAAAGCACAGCAAAAAACTGTGCTGGGCTGTGGCACAGCTGGTTAGTAGCCAGCTGCAATAAATCACTACTGACCAAGAGGTCATGAGTTTGAAACTTGAGTTGAATTGAGTGCCCGGCCATTACATAGCCTAGCTCATTGTTTACCTAAGCAACCCAAAAGACAGTTGCATCTGTCAAGTAGGAAACTTGAGTGACCGCTTATGTGGGGAGGCTAATTTAACCAATTTAAGGTAAAGGTAAAGGTTTTCCCCTGATGTTAAGTCCAGTTGTGACGGACTCTGGGGGTTGGTGCTCATCTCCATTTCTAAGCCGAAGAGCCGTCAGTCAGTAGACACCTCCAAGGTCATGTGGCCGGCATGACTGCATGACCTTCCCGCCGGAGTGGTACCTATTTATCTACTCACATGTGCATGTTTTTGAACTGCTAGGTTGGCAGGAGCTGGGGCTAACAGCAGGCACTCATTCCGCTCCCAGGATTTGAACCTGTAACCTTTCGGTCTGCAAGTTCAGCAGCTCAACGCTTTAACACACTGCGCCACCACCAGGGTAATTTACTTCACCATAAAAATGTCCAGCAGTGTGCATGTGGAAGAATGAGGAAGTACTCCATCAAGGACTTGGTGTCACAGTGGATGATGACGCAGCAGCTCCCCCTGTGGCCGGAATCGAGCACACCCTCATGAAGCCAGAAGCTGGAAAATATTAAATAGCCTCTGTGTCTTTGTCTGTGTGTGTCGTATGTCTAATGGCATTGAATGTTTGCCATGTATATGTATATTGGGATCCGCCCTGAGTCCCCTTCAGAGTGAGAAGGGCGGAATATAAATACTGTAAATAAATAAATAAGTAGGTTACTTTGGGAGACATGCTGGTTAGTGATTTCTAGGACGTATTGTTCAAAACAGCAATGGTTACAAACTGATGAGAAATGCATGCTTTTTTGTTCACTCCATGCTTTGCAAGGGAGATTCTGGTGTAATTTCCAGATGGGATCAGATTGCCAGGTTGTCAACATTTGGCTTCTGCCAGACCGTGGATAGTCATCCTTTCCCAATAGTGCCAGACTGCAAAAGAATGCGCAATTGAGATTACAGTAGGTAAGTATGTTCAGATTTTGGGGTGTTTTTTTGTATTCAAAGATATGGCCATGTTAGTCTGATGAAATAGTAGTCACAGTATACGAAAGCTTATGCTACAAACCACATTCCCTCGGTGAGCTTGAAAACTTCTACAGGATTCCTTTGAGATGCCTTCTGTAGTTTCAAATGCAGTTTGCCAAGCAACATGCGTTTGCAGCACCATCAAGTCATTGATTTTCTTAAGGTTTTGTTAGACAAACCACATAGAAAGATAAGACACTATTCAAGAAGCATCAGAGAAAGCCTTATAGCTCATGCCTCCAGATGTAGTTCCTTCCTAGTTCTGTAAACCTGGCCTTGATGTCCTATACACATCCTTGTTTTCTCTCATTCATTTAATGGTACAGTTGGTTCTGAGTACCGTATATACTCGAGTATAAGCCGATCCGAATATAAGCCGAGGCACCTAATTTTACCACAAAAAAACTGGGAAAACATTGACTGCTGTATAAGCCGAGGGTGGTAAATTTCAGAAATAAAAATAGATACCAATAAAATTACATTAATTGAGGCATCGGTAGGTTAAACGTTTTTGAATATTTACATAAAGCTCAAATTTAAGATAAGACTGTCCAACTCAGTGGTCCTCAAACTTTTTAAGTGGAGGGCCGATTCACAGTCCCTCAGACTGTTGGGGGGGCGGACTATGATGAAATAAACCAAAATTAGGATTGTTGTTGTTGTGTGCCTTCAAGTCATTTTAGACTTAGGTCAACCCTAGGACAGAGGCCAGGTCAATGACCTTGGAGGGCCTTAGTTTGGGGACCCCTGATCTAGATGATCTCATAAGACCATAGGTAAGCAAAGAGACCTCCAAGGACCATCTAGATGGACTCATAAGACCATAGGTAAGGAAAGGGACCCTCAAAGGCCATCTAGATGGTTTCATAGGACCATAGGTAAAGAAAGGGACCCTCAAAGGCCATCTAGACAGTCTCATAGGACCATAGGTAAGTAAAGGGACTTCCAAAAGCCATCTAGATGGTCTCATAAAGCCATAGCTAAGCAAAGAGACCTCCAAAGACCATCTAGATGGTCTCATAAGACCATAGGTAAGGAAAGGCCATCTAGACGGTGTCACGACCCAGGCTACAGAGCACCAATAACCATACGCAGAGGCCAGATTCTATCTAATATCTTTATTAAGGGAATATATAAAGTTAGTAAAAGCAAATGTAAAAGTTAGTCCAGAAGCAGACCTTTCAGGAAAGGTCAAAATTAGTCCAAAGAAACAATGTCCAATATGAAATATTAAGGTCCAAAGTTGTAATCCAATAACCGAAACACTCACTTTGCCAGGCAAAGTGAGGGGAGATGACAAGGTCCTTTAGTCCATGAACTTGAGCAAGGCTAGGAAATAACTTGATACTTGAAACAAGGCTTGAAACGTGGAACAAGGTAACGAGGAACAAGAACAAGGTCCGTGGAATAACTTGGTAAAATCCGTGAAACAAGGCAAGGGTTAATCCTGGGAAACAAGGCAAGATCCGTAGGTAAACAAAGGCTGGGAAACAGGAGCGGAGGCTGGAAACAAGGCAAGGCTTGAGCAGGAACGAGGCTTGAATCGGAGCGCGCTGTCCAGACACAACTCGCTCCGGAGGCTGACGAATTGACTCCGCGAAGTTACTACGCGGGTAAAACACCTATATAGAGTCTAACTTTCCCGCCGAAGCAGTTCTCTGGGAACCAGAAACGAAAGCTAAACTCTGAGACCAGATGTCTGACTCCTTAAAGATTCTCACGAAAAGCAGACTTAATTGGGTACATTCTTAGCTGCTATCCTCGCACTCCTGCGCGAAGCTGCTTCCAAACCCCTCTGTTGTTTACAAAACTCATGGCGAGAGAACACGGGAGATGTAGGCTCAGGGTTTGTTTGACATACTTCTGGGACACAACTTTCTTGCAGGTGCAAGGTTCCCAGATCTGCCTGGGAAAGATCTGGCTGAGAAGATTCCAGTTCTGACTGGGAAGGTAAAAAACCCAAGTTTTCTTCTTCATCAGGCATTGCAATGTCATGAGCAGGACTACAAGGCCCATGAGTCATCACACTATCCCCCTCCTCAAGGCCCCTCCCAAACTGGGACTCTCTCCCCGAGGCGCGAGGTCGTGGCTTGGCGGGATAGGTCTGATGAAAGCGACAGGTTAGCTCAGGAGCATGGACTGTGGAGGCGTCTTCCCAAGAGCGTTCCTCAGGGCCAAAACCCACCCAGTCAATGAGATATTGCAGGCGGCGGCGGTGAAAGCGAGAATCTAAAATGTCCTGAACCTCGAACTCGTCCTCCCCATCCACCAAAATAGGGACGGGGGCCGGCCGGTCTACATCTGGCCGCACACCATCCGCCGGAAGGAGCAGGGAGCGGTGAAACACTGGGTGAATGCGCATTGAACGCGGAAGTTGGAGTTTGAAAGTCACGGGGTTTAATTGCGCCACCACTGGATAGGGGCCAATGAAACGGGCATCTAACTTCCGGCAAGGGCGGTGGGAGGGCAAAAAGCGAGTGGACAGAAAAACCCGATCTCCTACCTTGATTTCGGGGCCCGGCTGGCGATGTTTGTCCGCGTGACGTTTATAGTCCTCCTTGGCTTGTTCCAGTTGCTGAAGCAAAAGTTGTTGCACCGCTGTGAGTTCCTGCAGCCAATCTTCTGCTGCGGGAACTTCTGAAGTTTCAATGACAGGGGGAAAGAAACGTGGATGGAAGCCGTAGTTTGCAAAGAACGGCGTTTCTTTTGTAGAAGCCTGGACTCCATTGTTGTAGGCAAATTCCGACAGTGGTAACAGAGAAGCCCAATTGTCCTGTTGGTAGTTTACATAACAGCGAAGGTACTGTTCCAAAGTGGCATTGGTGCGCTCCGTTTGCCCATCCGTTTGGGGATGATGAGCTGAAGATAAACGAGAGTCTATGCCCAATAGTTTTTGTAGTGCCTTCCAGAAACGAGAGGTGAATTGGGATCCACGGTCTGTGACCAAACTCTTGGGCAATCCATGTAGTCTGAAAACATGTTGGAGGAATAAATCTGCAGTCTCTTGGGCCGTGGGAAGACCTTCACAGGGAATGAAATGGGCTAACTTGGTGAAAAGGTCCACCACCACTAGGATCGTGGTGAATCCACAGGAAGGTGGTAAGTCAGTGATAAAATCCGCAGAAATTATTTCCCATGGGCGAGATGGGTTAGGAAGGGGGTGTAGAAGCCCTGAGGGCTTCTCCCTTCTTATCTTGGAGCGCTGGCATACTGGGCAGGTGTTAACATATTTTTCTACATCCTTGCGGATCTTGGGCCACCAGAAATCTCTTAGGATCAAATGCATGGTTTTAAATAGTCCGAAATGCCCTGCTGGTTTGCAGTCATGACACAAACGAAGTACTTTTTCCCTGCCCGGTCCGGGTGGGATATAAACATGATTTCTATAGCATAGCAGTCCATCTTTAAGCGAAAAGGGAAAGTGCAGACCTTGACGAAGTTGGTCCTGCGCCCAGGCATCTGCTTGCTGACTAGCCCTGATTTCTTGAGCACAGATGGGCCCTGGATTAGGGGGAGTTGAATCAATGGGAGTGGATTTGGTGTTCCCCACTGTGAGCGTGGCAAAGTTCTCGGGTTGTAGTAGTTGGGATTCAAAGGTCTCCTTGCGTCCTGCAGCGTATTCCGGTTTACGTGACAGGGCGTCTGCTTGCTTGGTTTGGGCTGGGGTCACATAATGAATCTGGAAGTTGAAACGTTCAAAGAATAAAGCCCAACGTTGCTGCCTTTGATTTAGCTTGCGGGCAGTTCTTAGATGTTCTAGATTCCGATGATCAGTGTGGACTTCAATGGGAAATTTGGCCCCTTCTAGCCAATGTCTCCAAGTTTCAAAAGCTGCCTTTATGGCTAATAGTTCTTTTTCCCAAATGGTATAGTTCCTCTCTGGTGCGGTTAGTTGACGAGAATAATAAGCACAAGGATGAAGGTGATCTCCCACCGGTTGTAGGAGCACAGCCCCAATTGCCACATCAGAGGCGTCCGCTTGCACCACAAAAAGGGTTTCAGGATCTGGATGCTGAAGGATTGGCTGGGATGTGAATAATTTCTTTAGTTGCTGGAACCCTTTCTCTGCTTGATCAGTCCAGCGGAAGGGCCGTTTTCCACGGATGCAGCTAGTGATTGGGTCAGACCAGCGGGCAAAATCTGGGATGAACTTGCGGTAGTAGTTCGCGAACCCCAAGAATCGCTGCACCTCTTTCTTGTTAGTTGGCGCCCGCCATTCCAATACTGCGGAAACCTTGGCTGGATCCATGGAGAGCCCTAGAGGCGAGATACGGTATCCAAGGAAATCTACCTCTTGTAGATCAAAAGCGCATTTTTCCAGCTTGGCATAAAGTCCATGATCCCGCAATCGTTGTAACACCATTTTGACGTGGTTCTCATGTTCTGATTGTGATCTAGAAAACACCAAAAAATCGTCCAGGTAGATTATCAAGAACCTATCTAGATAGTCCTGGAAAATGTCATTGACAAAATGCTGGAACGTTGCGGGAGCTCCGCATAATCCATAATTCATAACTCGGGACTCGAATAATCCGAATTTAGTCTGGAAGGCGGTCTTCCACTCGTCCCCTTCTCTGATGCGAACTAAGTTGTAAGCTCCCCGAAGATCCAGCTTGGTGTAAACCTTGGCTCCTCGAAGTCGGTCTAGTAGATCCGAGATTAAGGGCAGGGGGTAGCTGTTCCGCTTGGTGATATTATTCAATGCTCTGTAGTCCACCACCAAGCGTAATTCCCCTGACTTCTTTTTCACAAACATCACTGGGGAGGCGGCTGGGGATTGAGAGGGTCTGATGAATCCCTTGCGAAGGTTTGTCTCTATGAATTCCCTGAGAGCTTCTTGCTCTGGTTCAGTCAGGGAGTAGAGATGCCCTCGCGGGATCGGGGCCCCCTCCACCAAGTCAATGGCACAGTCATAAGGTCTATGTGGGGGTAACCTTTCGGCTTCTTTTTCATTGAATACATCCCAATACTCGGAGTATTTCTTTGGCAAGGTGATAATGGGCTCGGTGTCTGTGGCATGGCAGACCTTGGCTACGAGGCAATGATTTTGGCAGTACTTTGAAGCAAACTGCAGTTCTCTGTTGGACCAGGAGATGCTTGGGTCGTGAAGTGTCAGCCATGGAATCCCCAAAATCACAGGGAAATGGGGAACCTCAGTAACAAAGAAGGAAATCTCTTCCATATGTTCCCTTATCCACATCCTGGTGGGTTCCGACCACTGGCTTACGGGGCCCGTCTTGAGAGGGCGGCCATCGATGGCTTGCACCACACGGGCATTCTTGAAGTCATGATATTGTAATCCCAGAGAGTCGGCATACTCTCTATCAATGAAATTGTTGGTAGCTCCTGAGTCTATCATGGCGTGGATCATGACGGGTCCCCTTTTTGCTGACCATAAGGTGACCACTAGAAGGAACAGGACCCCGGTTGGCGGCTCTTGAATGGGTTTCTTGACCGGGTTGGCGAGCCTCTCTACGCCCGGTCGTTGGCTTCCCCCGCCGGCTGTGTGCCAGCCGCCTCAGACGCCTTCGTCTCCGTGGAGGACGCCGCCGCAAGACGGGCGGCGGGCTTCCCTTTGGCTGGGCACTCTCTGGCGAAGTGGCCCCCATTCCCGCAATACCAGCAGAGATTTAGGCGTTGGCGGCGGGCCTTCTCGGCGGCATCTAATCTGGGACGCACATTGCCCAACTGCATCGGCACCTCCTCGCTCCCTCTGGGGTATGGGGATGGTGGTGGGGGTCTCCACACTGGACGCGGCTGAACGCTGACGGGAGCGGGGGGTTTTGCCCCAGTTCTACCGCTCTGGCCTCGGACCCACTGTTTTCTGTTGGCAATCATGACTTCAGCCCGTAAACATTGATCGATGAGTGCTTCCAGCGTTTGGGGAGGATCCACCTTGGAGATTTCCTCCAGCATTTCAATGTTGAGACCCTCCCGAAATTGTCCTCTGAGGGCAACATCGTTCCAGCCGGTGTTGTGGGCCAGCACTCGGAACTCGGCTATGTACTGAGACATGGGCCTGTCTCCTTGGAAGAGGCGGCGGAGTTTGTGCCCGGCGGCCTCCAAATTGTCCTCGATTCCCCAGGTCGCCTTAAGGTGGTCCAAGAAATGTTGCGCTGACCTTAGATGTGGGGAGGCTTGGTCGAACAGAGCCGTCGCCCAGTTAGCCGCTGGCCCGTCTAGGAGACTGTAAATCCACGCCACCTTGATGTCTTCCTGGGGAAACTCGGCATCACGGGCCTCTAGATAAGCTTGGCATTGGCGACGGAAAACATGAACCTTAGAAGCTTCTCCAGTAAATTTGGTTGGCAACGCCATGGCCGGAAGACGGATTCCGCGTTCCTTCAAACCCTTTATTTCCCCATCCTGTGCATTGAGCTTATCACGGATTCGGTCCACCTCATCCTTGTCGATGGTGTAGGTAATCGGCTGGCCGCCCGGTCCAGGTCCGGCTCCGGTAGACATTCTGGCCGAGGTTAATTGGTGCTTAGGGTGGCGGAGTCAAACTGTCACGACCCAGGCTACAGAGCACCAATAACCATACGCAGAGGCCAGATTCTATCTAATATCTTTATTAAGGGAATATATAAAGTTAGTAAAAGCAAATGTAAAAGTTAGTCCAGAAGCAGACCTTTCAGGAAAGGTCAAAATTAGTCCAAAGAAACAATGTCCAATATGAAATATTAAGGTCCAAAGTTGTAATCCAATAACCGAAACACTCACTTTGCCAGGCAAAGTGAGGGGAGATGACAAGGTCCTTTAGTCCATGAACTTGAGCAAGGCTAGGAAATAACTTGATACTTGAAACAAGGCTTGAAACGTGGAACAAGGTAACGAGGAACAAGAACAAGGTCCGTGGAATAACTTGGTAAAATCCGTGAAACAAGGCAAGGGTTAATCCTGGGAAACAAGGCAAGATCCGTAGGTAAACAAAGGCTGGGAAACAGGAGCGGAGGCTGGAAACAAGGCAAGGCTTGAGCAGGAACGAGGCTTGAATCGGAGCGCGCTGTCCAGACACAACTCGCTCCGGAGGCTGACGAATTGACTCCGCGAAGTTACTACGCGGGTAAAACACCTATATAGAGTCTAACTTTCCCGCCGAAGCAGTTCTCTGGGAACCAGAAACGAAAGCTAAACTCTGAGACCAGATGTCTGACTCCTTAAAGATTCTCACGAAAAGCAGACTTAATTGGGTACATTCTTAGCTGCTATCCTCGCACTCCTGCGCGAAGCTGCTTCCAAACCCCTCTGTTGTTTACAAAACTCATGGCGAGAGAACACGGGAGATGTAGGCTCAGGGTTTGTTTGACATACTTCTGGGACACAACTTTCTTGCAGGTGCAAGGTTCCCAGATCTGCCTGGGAAAGATCTGGCTGAGAAGATTCCAGTTCTGACTGGGAAGGTAAAAAACCCAAGTTTTCTTCTTCATCAGGCATTGCAATGTCATGAGCAGGACTACAAGGCCCATGAGTCATCACAGACGGTCTCATAGGACCATAAGTAAGGAAAGTGACCTCCAAAAGCCATCTAAATGGTCTCCTAATGTCGTAGCTAAGCAAAGAGACCTCCAAAGACCATCTAGACGATCTCATAAGACCATAGATAAGCAAAGAGACCTCCAAAGACCAGGTAGACTTAGATCAACCCTAAGTCTAAAGTTTAGGGCAGGGGCCAGGTAAATGACCTTGGAGGGCCGCATCTGGCCCCGGGGCCTCAGTTTGGGTACCCCTGGTCCAACTCTTATCAAATCATTATTCTCATCTTCTTCAATGTAAATGTGCTTATGTATCCTTTTAATAATAATAGAGTAAAATAATACGTGTAATAATAATAATAATAATGGAAAAATAATACATGTAATAATAAATACAGTAAAATGATAAATGCAATAATAATAATAATAAGATCAGAGTGAAATAATAAATGTATTAATAATAATAAAAATAGAGTAAAATAAATGTAATAGCAGCAACAATAATAGAGAAAAATAATAAATGTAATAATACCAATAAATAGAGAAAAATAATAAATGTACCATATATTCTCGAGTATAAGCTGACCCAAATATAAGCCACCCAGGACCCTCACCTGAGTATAAGCTGAGGGGGGCTTTTTCAGTCTTAAAATGAGCTGAAAAACTAGGTTTACACTCGAGTATATACAGTAAATGAGTTGCATATTCTGGTCCTCAGTTTTCAATCTACTCATAGATTTTTTCCCTCTTCCCATAGCTATAGTATTCTTTCTAGAAATGAATAGAGAGAGATTATAGTTGTATACATATGTACTTGGGAGCAAATCCAACACAACATAATGGACTAACTTTTGAGTCGACTCATATGGGATTTTGATTGTTTTCTTTTTCATTTGTTATCGCAAAGTCAAGGCGGACTCTCTAGATAATGGCTTCTATTTTGCATAAAGCAAAAGAGAAAAGGGAAAATGGGATTTGTTAAAAAGCTGAATACTAACACAGTGCATATTTTCTTCAGGGGACCTACAAGCCACTCTAAACACATTTGCAGAAGCATACAAAAAGCCTGAACATCAAGAAAACCAAAGTGCTCTTCCAGCAGGCACCAGCCAATCCCTCTGCAAGGCCAGAAATACAGCTTAATGGTGAAACATTAGAAAATGTGGACCATTTCCACTCCCTTGGCAGCCACCTCTCCACAAAAGTCAACATTGACACTGAAATACAATACCGCCTGAGCTCTGCGAGTGCAGCATTTTCCCAAACGAAGCAGAGAGTGTTTGAGGATTTGGACATCCATAGGGAGACTAAGGTGCTTGTTTATAAAGCTATTGTCCTCCCAACCCTGTTCTACGCCTGCAAAATGTGGATGGTCTACAAATGTCGCACTCAACTTCTGGAACGATTCCACCAGTGTTGCCTCCAAAAAATCCTGCAAATCTCTTGGGAAGACAGGCGGACAAACATCAGCGTGCTGGAAGAAGCAAAGACCACCAGCATTGAAGCGATGCTCCTACGCCATCAACTCTGTTGGACTCTGTTTGATCAGACTGTATAAAGAGCTATGAACGCTTAAGGCTCTTTCAGGCAGGGGGGAATCTTTTTATCCCACCTCTGCCACCAATTTTAAGGAACTAATAACGCTGCCACCACTTTGTGAAGATGCAACCACCAAAGACTCAGAGAGGAGACCTTTTTACTTTTTTCTCTTTCTTCTTCTTATTCACTTTAGATGGGAACGTAACTTGGCTTATAATATATGTGACAGAGGCTTAGATGTTGGAAAAACAATAACAAGTTTATTGAGGCACAAAGCTTGGTGGTTACAATGTTGTTTCTCCTTGGAGGTATTTTTATTAACAGTTACAATACCAGAATGAGATGAGTCAAACTCCCTAAAGTGTCACTTATTTTACTTAAAGTAGTTAGAACTTCTTTCTCTACTACTTTTAAACCACAGTCACCCCTGTGATATACGATCACAGATTCTCTGTTCCTTACCAGGACACAGACTACACTAAATAAGTCACCAAATTTATTTTAAACCAACTCAAAATGAACAATTGAGTCCCTTTTTATCCCCTCAACCTAGGATCAATCTTCCCTGTGCCTCATCAGAGCACAGACTGTTTTTTTTAAACTCTGCACTTCTTCAGCAAAACGGCAGTTGGCTCCGCCTACTTCTCCATGGCAACCAGCCTCTGAGTGCTGAGATGCAATAACTGTCATACTTACCCTTTTAAAAACACAAACACACAATTAAACATTAACGTCTGTAAACCAAAAAATTCGTACTTCATTACAGACTGAAGGCCACGTTGTCTGCCCGATCACTGTATCCCAAAGCAATTCCTCTACTCCGAGGCCGAAATTTCATTACCCTTTTATATATATAGATCATTATATTATATTATAATTTTGTATTCTATTATTATTATATCATTCATTCTATTATTATTCTATTATTGTAGTATATTATCATATTATTACTATTATATTATATTATTATTATATTATTCATTATTCATGACTAGAAACTAGAATAGAGAGAAATCAGTGTGGAAACTTTGTGAAGCTTAAACTGCAAGAAGTACCATAGATTGTTGTACATGGAAATAATGGTAGTAAATAGTTTTTGATTTATTAAATACAGTTATATATTACACTTATACATTTTTTGTTATTTAAACTATACATATTGCAAAATTATGTTTTTTTTTTTCTCAAAGTGACACACCACCCAAGTCATGCTAGGTTTTTTGGCGAATTTTGACACATCAAGTGCAAAAGCTTGCCCATCACTGGCCTAAGTAAAGTCTTCAGGGAAAATCCCCATCCTTACTGAAAAGCTCAGTATCCATTTTTAAAGTGATATGATAAATGTGAGCCTGAGACTGGTTGTATTTCGCTCCGCAAATATTAATCTGTGAATGTTTTCGGAATCTTTGTGTGTTTAGTTTTCATGGCTCCCTTGGTTAGGGTCATCTACCTTTCCCAAACAGTCCTGTGTATTTCTTCAGAAACAAAAGATTAATCGCCAGGATCCTGCTGATGTCAACGAGGGAGAATAATTGTAGGACGTTCTCCAAATTAATGCTGAATGCTAAAGCAGATTTATCTCGTTATTAGTTTCTCATTAGTTTCATGCATTCCCAGAGACCCTATAAGCCTGTAATTATAGTTTATAATCTCGTGTGTGCATTTGGTTCTTCCCATTGCACTCTTGATTTTCTCTTGGGGAAAGGCAGCAAAATTAGGTATTCCATACAGAGAACACAAAATAAGGTTAAGAATAGAAGAAAAACCGGGCTGGATCTGATTAAAGTCCGATGTTCTATTCTCACAGTGGCAAACCAGATGCTTCTGGGAAACAAAAACAAGTCCTCCTATCCATGTTCCTCAACAACTGGCATTCAGAGGCATACTCTTTCTGATCCTGGAGAAAATTATAGCTAGAGTCCAGCCAAGCGTTTTTTTCTATACATTATAGCTGTATTCTCAATTCTTCTGACACAATTAATAAATACCGTATATACTCGAGTATAAGACGACCCGAATATAAGCCGAGGTACCTAATTTTACCACAAAAAAACTTTTGATTGGATAGCATTAAGGTCCAAGGCATTCTGAGAGTGGCTTGGACCACAAAAAAAAAACCCAAAAAACCAGTGAAACAGCGAGGAAGCGAAAAGTGAACCGTAAAGTAGACAGGGAACACTGTAGTTTGACAGACAAACCACCACTTTTAAATGCTTTTTTATGGTGACTCATTTCCTTTGTTAGGCAAGTTCATGAAGGCAACCCCAGCCTTATGATGTTACATGGATAAATAAATAGACCTACATGCAAAGTAGGTACCCTATATACTCGAAGATAAGCCGAGTTTTTCAGCCCTTTTTATGAGCTGAAAAAACCTCCCTTGGCTTATAATCGGGTCAAGGTCAAGGCCAGCAACAGAGCCTGCAGGCTATTGCTTGCAATATGTGATCTATTTCTCTCTTCTCCTCCCTTATCAGTGTGTTTTCTTTTGCAAAGCCTCCCTCGCTTTTAATCAAGAGAACGTTTTGAAAAGAGGAAGACGCCCTTGCAAGTCAGGAAGAAGAAAAATATATATTCATTAATCTTATGAAAGCATTTCCCCCCCAAAATATTTGTTAAACTCTCCTACAGATATATAGGCATTAACCCCTTGCAAGCTTTTGCCATCTCTATGTACCTTTATATGTGTATCTATATACATTAATTTTATATATGAATTTCCCCTCATATGTTTGCAGGTCTTTGCAAATCTTTTATACATATAGATCCATGTACCTGTGTATCTGTAGCCATACATATACATTATATATATTACCCTCATATGTGTGCAAATCTCTGCAAATATCTATATAAAGAGAGATGTCTGGATAGATATGAATATATTCTTACCTATCTATACACAGGGCTTGCAAATATTACAGGGGGGAAATGAACACACAAATATATATAGACATGTCTAGATATATATATATATATATATATATATATATATATATATATATGGCTTGCAAATATTGTAGGGGAAATGCACACACACACATATAGAGAGAGGGGGGATTTGCAAACGTTTCAAGGGGAAATGCATATGTGAAATTAGTATCTATAATTACAGATCTATATCTAGCTCTGCATTGTTTATATAAGCATTGAATGTTTGCCTGTTACTATGTTGGAAGCCGCCTGAGTCCCCATGGGGAGATAGGGTGGGATCCAAATGAAGTTGTTGTTGTTGTTGTTGTTGTTATTATTATTATTATTAGGTTATTGTTGATACCATATTGTTTTTGTTGCCCCTACTTTTCCACTTACAGAGCTAGTTTATTGTTTTTCTTTGAAATACGGTAAATATTCAAAAACATTGAACCTACTGATGCCTCGATTAATGAAATTTTATTGGTACAGTAGAGTCTCACTCATCCAACACTCACTTATCCAACGTTCTGGATTATCCAACGCATTTTTGTTGTCAACGTTTTCAAGACATCGCGATATTTTGGTGCTAAATTCATAAATACAGTAATTACTACATAGCATTACTGTGTACTGAACTACTTTTTCTGTCAAATTTGTTGTTAAACATAATGTTTTGGTGCTTAATTTGTAAAATCATAACCTAATTTGATGTTTAATAGGCTTCTCCTTGATCTCTCCTTATTATCCAACATATTCGCTTATTTTACAGCATTTACAGCATTTATATTCCGCCCTTCTCATCCCAAAGGGGACTCAGGGCAGATCACATTACACATATAGGCAAACATTCAATACTTTTTAACATAGAATGAATACAAGACAAACATAGGCTCTGAGCGGGCCTCAAACTCATGACCTCCTGGTCAGAGTGATTCATTGCAGCTGGTTGCAGCTGGCTTGCTCTCCAGCCTGTGCCACAGCCCAGGCTTATCCAACGTTCTGCCTGCCCGTTTATGTTGGATAAGTGAGACTCTATCTATTTTTATTATGAAATTTACCCATAGCTGCTGCATTTCCCACCCTCGTCTTATATTCGAGTCAATAAGTTATCCCAGTTTTTTGTGGTAAAATTAGGCGTCTCGGCTTATATTCGGGTCGGCTTATACTCGAGTATATACGGAATATAGAAAATAATCGAGATGGCAGAAACAAAACGAAAGATAGAACGATATGCAATTAGCACCTCTCTTTTTCAATTTGGAGTGCACTCTAGTCACCTAAGTCTACACAGTTTAAGGGCATGACATATTGTTTTCACCCAAGAATTCTAAAAGTATCCTTCTGGAAAGAAATGTTTCCCTGCAAAGGAAAGGGGAGCTGACTGGTATCAAATATGCCAAAAAGAAGACCTTGTTGAAAAGCCTTATCTGAACTCACCAGCTGCGAGAACATGGATGCTATCACAAGCCTGTAAAGCATCCCTTTTCACCCAGCACTAAATTCTCCCTGATTCCAGCTCTTTTTTCTCATTGAGAAGACTGGAAACCTTTGAACAACAACATGTCAAAGAGATATATATCCCCCCACTTCGCTGGCTTCGGTCAGTGAGGCTTGTTTAAATTTGCCTGAACTTTTCCCTCTTCCTACCTAATGCAAAATGTGCTTTTACAATGGACATGATTCAAAGTCCTTCGTGCATGTGCATGAGCATGTGTAGATCTGCGACTGAACTCATATATGTTTCAATATTACTGGAAATATTGATCTCCAACTGTCCTGATTTGACACAGACAGATACCTTTTTATCAGAAAGGAGTACTGTTGTGCGTCTTGTGTGTATTTTATTTTGTTTTATTGTAATTGTTTGGGCTTGGCCCCATGTTAGCAACCGCGATCCCCTTTAGGGAGATGGAGGCAGGGTACAAAAATAATTTTGTTGTTATTATTTTATTATGACACAGCAAACAAGATAGATACTTTTGCAGGTTTGTGATCCCACCAGTTCTTTGCTGCTGGGAGGTGGTACTTGAACCATAGGTTCCAATGAATTATTTGGGCCACATAGTTGTGCCTCTGTTTGTAGTCTGTCTGTGCGATTTTCTTACAGCAGCTGAGGATATGATCAATGGTTTTGTCGGTTTCCTTGCACAGTCTGCATTTTGGGTCATCAGCTGATTTTTCGATCTTGGCCTGAATTGCCTTTGTTCTGATGTCTTGCTCCTGGGCTGCAAGGATCAGGCCTTCTGTCTCCTTCTTCAGGGTCCCATTCGTGAGCCATAGCCAGGTCTTCTCCTTATCAGCTTTTCCTTCAATTTTGTCAAGGAACTTTCCATGCAATGTTTTGTTGTGCCAGCTGTCAGCTCTAGTTTGTAGTGCGGTTTTCTTGTACTGATTCTTTGTCTGCTGTGCTTTGAGGAGTTTCTTGTTTTTGACTTCAATCAAAGCAGGTTATTCACTTTGCTTTACATATTCTGCCAGGGCATGTTCTTCTTCTTTGACTGCTTGTTTTACTTGTAAGAGTCCTGTTGTTGTTGTTGTTGTTGTTGTTGTTGTTGTTGTTACTATTACTATACACAGCAAACAAGATAGATATTCTGGATTTCATATCATAAAATCACAAGTCGAACACTTCCCAAGTGTCTAGGACTGTGTCATGTATTTTCGGATGATGATATTATTATTATTATTATTATTATTATTATTATTATTATTATTATTATTATTATTATTATTATTATTGTATGACACAGAAAACAAGATAGATATCCTGGATTTCATTTCACAAAATCACAAGTCGAACACTTTCCAAGTGTCTAGGACTGTGTCATGTATTTTTGGATGATGCGCGCAGATCCCTTTTGCAGTTGGCAGATCGTAATTTTGTCAATGTCTATTGTTTCCAAATGCTGGCTGAGATCTTTTGGCATGGCACCCAGTGTGCCCATCACCTCCGGGACCACCTGCACTGGTTTCTGCCAGAGTCTTTGAAGTTCAATCTTGAGGTCCTGATAGCGGCTGAGTTTTTCCTGTTGTTTTTCGTCAATGCGACTGTCACCTGGGATGGCGACATCAATGATCCAAACCTTTTTCTTCTCCACAACTGTGATGTCTGGTGTGTTGTGTTTCAGAACTTTGTCAGTCTGGATTCGGAAGTCCCACAGTATCTTTGTGTGCTCATTTTCCAATATTTTTGCAGGTTTGTGATCCCACCAGTTCTTCACTGCTGGGAGGTGGTACTTGAGTATAAGTTCCAATGAATCCTTTGGGCCACATAGTTGTGCCTCTGTTTGTAGTCTGTCTGTGCGATTTATTATTATTATTATTGTTATTATTATTGTTATTATTATTACACATCAGTGTGTTAAAGTACTGAGCTGCAGAACATGCAGACCAAAAGGTCCCAGGTTCAAATCCCGGGAGCAGAGTGAGTGCCCGCTGTTAGCCCCAGCTCCTGCCAACCTAGCAGTTTAAAAACATGCCAATGTGAGTAGATCAATAGGTACCGCTCTGGCGGGAAGGTATCGGCACTCCATGCAGTCATGCTGGCCACATGACCTTGGAGGTGTCTACGGACAATGCCGGCTCTTCGGCTTAGAAAAGGAGATGAGCACCAACCCCCGAGTCGGTCACAACGGGATTTAACGTCAGGGGAAACCTTTACCTTTACTTATTCTCTGAACTCTGCCCTTGTACTAGAGAGGTCAAAACAGTGGAAGGCCAGATGATGTGCTTTTTATACATTGTTGAACTGTAGTGTGTGACCCATATTGAATAAGAAAGATGCAGATGACTCGATGCCTATCTAATTTTCAAATATACTAATCAACTAAGAGGAGAAAACAAAATCAATAGTGAAATTCTTGCTAATTTGAATGGAGTTGCCACATCTGTTTTGGCTGTGTTTGGGTATCATTATTTACAGCATTTATATTCCGCCTTTCTCACCCCGAAGGGGACTCAGGGCGGATCACATTACACATATAGGCAAACATTCAATGCCTTTTAACACAGAACAAAGACAAGACAAACATAGGCTCCGAACGGGCCTTGAACTCATGACCTCCTGGTCAGAGTGATTCATTGCAGCTGGTTGCAGCTGGCTTGCTCTCCAGCCTGCACCACAGCCTGGGTTAGAGTTTAAAATCCAAAAACCGAAACACACTCAAACTCCGTCTGAGTTTTGAGTCGGGAAAGGAGCAGGGAGCAAGGAAAGTCCTTAGAATAGATGTCCAAATCCGGATTGCAGGGCAAGGCAAAACTAAATGTTCAGGAGCTGAAACGCAGTCCCAACGTGGCAAGAAGGTAAACCAACACCAGGTCTACTCCAGAGTAAGTGCACCATCAGGCCACTTGGAAAACAGGAACAAGAGACGATGATGCTTCTCAGTCAGAAGTTAAGCTGACACCGCACAGAAGATTCTCAGCACAAGACTTTTAATGAAATTCATAGCTCACCAAACAGGTGCTTGACTCCCCAATACTTCCCAAGAGAACTGAAACGCCAAAACATCATGCCAGGTGCCTGTCTCCCTAATTCTTCCCGAGAGAACTGGGTTTAGCCACAATCGCCTCGCTCTGCTAATCTGGCACTTCTGCTTAAACTTTGCCTTTGAGAGCGGTCTGTTTTCAAAAAAGCCCTTCGATCAAACAGTAATTCCTCTGGAGATCCAAGGCTCTAAGTGGGCTCTAAGCGGGCTCCAAGCGGGCTCCAAGCAGGCCTCGAACTCATGACCTCCTGGTCAGAATGATTCATTGCAGCTGGTTGCAGCTGGTTTGCTCTCCAGCCTGTGCCACAGCCCGGTTTTACCTTTTAGTTTGGGCAAGCTGTCAATCAAGGCACTCCAAGCACTGCTTACTCGGCTCAACTTCACCTTCACTAAATGGTCTCTTTCAGAATATTTCTTCCCTTTTGTTATTGCGGTTGGTTCAACTATAATATTCTGAAATATATTCTGAGGGCAGGAAATGTAATTACTTGCTTTATGAAGAAAAAAGTAAGTCAAAAAAGTATCATTATGGTTTCTGTAGAAGTCCAATAAACGCTGTTCTTTTCTCATTCCCATGGTTTCCAACAGCAAAAATGTCCAGATTATCTTCGCTTTAACTTTCTGTTCTTGGCAAAGGCTTTCTCATGGTCAGCAAGCAGCACTACGGACACCAGAAGATCTAACTGAAATAAAACTCCAAACCCTCCCACGCTTTTCCCATCTTGTTCCTGCCTTTCTTTTCTCAAAATTATTCTTCGCTTTGACAACACAATGGAGTTAAAATTGTGCCAGCAGTTTCCTTGAAGGCCTACCGAATACGATCTCGGGAAAATTATTTGTCTTTCTTCCCACTTATCTCCTTCTTCCCCTCGGCGTACAAGCTCAAAGTCTGCGGTGCATCTCAGGCATTATTATTCTCTAAATTGCAGTCAGGACTTCAGAGCTTGCTTCACCCCAAGAAAGATACAAAACATGATTAGATACAAAAGCGTGATGAGAGAAAAAGGCAAAAAAAAACCCCAAAACCCCACCTTGAAATATGAAGCCGGGTAGTGGCGCTGGGAGGATTAGAATCTCGCCTTCTTTGGGAAAATAATCTTTTTATCTCCCATATTCTTGTGCTGTGATTCAAAGCTCATTGAAGTTAAGGCAAAGCTTCCGATTGGTTTCAAAAGACTAATAAATAATTCTTCCTAATTTTCACAAATCTTGTGTTACAATTATGAGACTTCCACGAGTTTTAAATCGTTAGCTCTTGGTGTCTGGAGTTGCTTTGAGATGGGATATTTACACTACACTAGATGAGTAAGTAAAATAGGAAAATACCCATAGGGATGAGGAAAACTCCAAATTTCTCCAAATTAAGGTTTGTTTTTTTAATCTGCTTGGAAATTCAAGTGCACCTTTTCCTACATTTTTTCTCATGTACCAATGTTTTTATCATCATCATCATCAAGCTGGAAAGAGTCCAGAGGAGAGCGACTGAAATGATCAAGGGTCGAGGGAACAAGCCCTATGAGGGGCGGCTTAAAGAGCTGGGCATGTTTAGCCTGCAGAAGAGAAGGCTGAGAGGAGACATGATAGCCATGTACAAATACGTGAGGGGAAGTCATAGGGAGGAGGGAGCAAGCTTGTTTTCTGCTGCCCTGCAGACTAGGACACGGAACAATGGCTTCAAACTACAGGAAAGGAGATTCCACTGGAACATTAGAAAGAACTTCCTCACTGTTCCGGGCTGTGGCGCAGGCTGGTGAGCAGCCAGCTGCAATAAATCACTCTGACCAAAAGGACATGAGTTCGAGGCCAGCATGTGTTGGGGTGAGCACCCGACAATTAAAATAAAAAATAAGTTCCAATGAATCATTTGGGCCACAAAGTTGTGCCTCTGTTTGTAGTCTGTCTGTGCGATTTTCTTACAGCAGCTGATCAAAGTAATAATTGTTATCTTCTTAATAGCCTTGCCTTTAACTGCTTCCCTCTGCTATATCACATGCCCAATATTCTCTAAAAAGAGGTGGGCATGCGTGTCCAAGCAAACATCCTGTAGTTGCAGAATGATGGCAAGGTGGTAGTGAAAGGCTACAGAACCAAGAATCCGAATTCTTCATGCCTGAATACCTTGACTCTCTTCTCTGAGAGACACTGCTTTTGCATGCCAAGAATGTCACTCACATTGTTTAAACACCTCATCTCACAAACAACTAGGCAGCAATGCCCTTGGACCATCATTAAAAATGTCCTTGATGGCACCATCCACAGGAGGCTCTCTGATGCTGATCTATAGAAACCATCTTCTGTGGCAGCTATTACCGTGGTAGTTTGTGTAACTTATTTTTATTATTAAATTACATCTCCCGGAACGGGTGGAGGGCAGTGCCTGAGGCAAGCGAGGAGATGTAACTTCCTCTTGTCTTTCTTGATCCCAAGAGATATATGTAGTGGAAACAGCAGGCAGGCAAACAAATCAGTGTTTAGTGGAGCCGAATGTTATCAGATATAGAGCTGGGAATCCTGTTTATGTATGTGAGAGCATGGAAGAGGAGAACATCAAAGTGGGGAGCTGTAGTTCTCAAACACCATGTAGTTTCTTCATTATTGATTATTTTATTAAGGCAAGGAATTGTGTCTTTCCTGGTGCCTACACGTCATGGCTTATAACAAGTGAGACCAACAGCAAAATATGGTGAAATTACAAAATAGCATTATGATAAGAAGAGACAGGAATGGCAGTTCAACACTCATTAAATAAGTAGCTGCTATACAGGAAGCTTATGATAAAGTGGCCAAATTGATGAATGGTCAATTTATTTATTTATTTATTTATTTACAGTATTTATATTCCGCCCTTCTCTCTCACCCCGAAGGGGACTCAGGGCGGATTACAATGAACACATATATGGCAAACATTCAATGCCAACAGACAAACAACATTCAGTTTTAGACAGACACAGAGGCATTTTAACATCTTTCCAGCTTCACGATTCTGGCCACAGGGGGAGCTGTTGCTTCACTGTCCACTAGTGGCTGTTCTTCCTCTTCTTTTCCTCGTGAGCAGTTTTATGGTGTTGTAGATTAGTTAAATTAGCCTCCCGCATAAAGCGTACCTAAATTTTCCCTACTTGACAGATGCAACTGTCTTTCGGGGCTGCTAGGTCAACATTTTTTTTTAATGGTCGGAGGCTTAACCTGACCCGGGCTTCGAACTCATGACCTCTCGGTCAGTAGTGATTTATAGCAGCTGGTTACTAGCCAGCTGCACCACAGCCCGGCCCCTTGATGCAATTGATGCAAAAAATATATATGTGCAGAAGCCATGACTTCTTTCTAGTGTGTTGTTGCCCAAGCAATGTAACCATCAACCCCATCATTCTGTGTTCTGCTGCATGAATAGGCAAATAATGCTATATCGTTGGAGTGGGAGCTAAGAAGACTCTTCCTTTTTCCATTTCTTTTGTTCTACCATTTTTGGATGATGCGCACAGATCCTAGTCAGGTGGCCTTTTGCGGTTGGCAGATCATAATTTTGTCAATGCCTATTGTTTCTAAATGCCGGCTGAGATCTTTTGATGATGATGATGATGATTATTATTATTATTATTTCACTCCTCTCTTATCCAAAGTACATTCTTTTGAAGTATCATGGCATAACATTTTGGATTCTGTATGCATTATTAACTCACCTTGCACCATAATAATAATAAAAATAAAATAATAATATAATTTTTATTCTGCTTTCTCAATTTATCCCCTTTTATGCATTTGTACAAAACCATGCATTAAATTATCAAAACTAACGTGGTGAGGAAGGAACAAGACTTTTGATGGCAACACTAAGAATTTTTCCAAGATGGATTCAGACATGGATGCTGAAGAAGGGACACAATGCAGCGGTGGCCAAACACCACAGACTGACCCACGAGCCCCTCTTTCTGTTTGCATAATGCATGGGAAACATTTCGGCCTCCAGTGCCAGAAACATCCTTCTTTTGGAAATGAGCCCATGCATGGATAGCCATCCTTCTTGCTCCTTGCTTTCTAGTTAATGATTTTTATTGCCCTTTTCAGGGCTCAGAATGCTTTACAATTCCAGAAGTGTCCTGAATTTAGAACAAAGTGTGCAAATGGCTCCTTCCTCATTTAGCCCTCTATAAACGGACCCAGAGTGGAGATTAATAGGGTAGGAAATGTGCTTTCTGCTCTGAAGCTCGTACAGGAAATTCAGTGGAACTAAATTAATCATGAAATAGACTCTAAAAAGAGAAAAAAGGGAAAAGAAGACTGGGGCTTTAACTTATAAATGAGGTCAGTGTCAAAGTTCAGAAGGAGGTTTTCCAAAGCAGTCTGGTGCTGCCAAATTGTGATTTCAAGAATGCTAATCCACAGTGAAATTGTTCTGGGTTTTATTCTGAGCATTAATTGAGCTACCGTGTTTCCCCGAAAATAAGACAGTGTCTTAAATTATTTTTTACTCCCAACGATGCTCTAGGTCTTACTTTCAGGGGATGTCTTATTTTTCCATGAAGAAGAATTCATATTCATTGTTGAACAAAAAAAAAAACATTTATTCTATACTGTACAGTAGTTGTCATCACAAACCAACATAACTAAACCAGACAAACTGTGACTCCTGTCAAGAATTTCTTGTTACTACCATTATTTACATATACAGTAGAGTCTCACTTATCCAACATAAACGGGCCGGCAGAATGTTGGATAAGTAAATATGTTGGATAATAAGGAGAGATTAAGAAAAAGCCTATTAAACATCAAAATAGGTTATGATTTTACAAATTAAGCACCAAAACATCATGTTATACAACAAATTTGACAGAAAAAGTAGTTCATTACACATTAATGCTATGTAGTAATTAATGTATTTACGAATTTAGCACCAAAATATCATGATATATTGAAAACATTGACTACAAAAATGCGTTGGATAATCCAGAACGCTGGATAAGTGACTGTTGGATAAGTGAGATTCTACTGTACAACTAGTATGTAAGCTGCCCCGAGTCCCTCTAGGGAGATGGAGGCGGGGTATAAAAATAAAATTATTATTAATTATTATTATTATTATTATTATTATTATTATTATTATTATTATTATGTACATTTACCGATCCTGCATTCTCTGGTGTTCTGTTTGCCGGGCATAATTCCAAACAAAAACTTTGCTAGGTCTTACTTTCGGGGAGGCTTTATATTTAGCAATTCAGCAAAACCTCTACTAGGTCTTATTTTTTGGGGATGTCTTACTTTCAGGGAAACGGTATGTAGGGTCCTGAATTCATCTGGAGAAGAAGAATCAGCACCTTGGATAGTTCCATAAGGTTTTGCATAAGAGCCAGAGGCTAGTCTCCAACCTACTGATCTGGAAGCACAGGTGAATCCAGAAAGTGGAGTAGCATTTCTTAAGTTTCTTTCTGAGATTTTGAATTATCAGGAAGGCTGCCCCTGTTATTGAAAAATAAGGAAACCCAAAGATTGATAGGTATGTGAATACAACACACACTTAGGTGCTGTCCAGAATTAATATATAAAAACTGCTTGAAGTGCAAAAGACAAAGCGTGAATACCGTAAAAATACAACGCAGAGCAGGAGAGAAGAGAAAGTTGGCAAAAGGACAGTTCCACTGACAGTTCCTGGGCAAAATTGGGAGCAAAATTGACAACTGAAAAACATGGATGTGGCTCACAAATGTAACTTTGGAAAAGGGAATGGAGGGCCTGATTCTTACAGACCAAAAACAAGCTATTAGAACGAATGCCATCAAAACCAGAATTGAAAAGTCGGCAACAGATTCTAAGTGTACACTCTGCAAGGAAGCAGACGAAAGGATGGATCACATCCTCAGCTGCTGCAAGAAGATCGCACAGACAGACTACAAACAGAGGCAGAATACCGTTGCTCAGATGATCCATTGGAACTTGTGCCACAAATAACATCTGCCTGTGACAAAGAACTGGTGGGATCACAAGCTTGAAAAGGTTACAGAAAATCAACACGTCAAACTACTCTGAGACTTTCAAATTCAGACTGACCGAGTTTTAGAGCACAAGACTCCTGACCTCATGATCATGGGGAAAAACAAAGTATGGATCATCAATATTAAAATCCCAGGCAACACCAGAATCAACAAGAAGCAACTAGAAAAGCTTACGTGATATGAGGATTTAAAGATCGAACTGCAAAGACTCTGCCACAAGCCAGTCAAGGTGTTCCTAGTGGTAATCGGCACATTGGGTGCAGTGCCTAAAGACCTTGGCCAGCACTTGAAAACAGTTGGCACTGACAAATTACTATCTGTCAGCTGCAAAAGGCTACCTTACTTGGATCTGCATGCAGTATTTGCCAATACATCACACAGTCCTAGACACTTGGGAAGTGTCCAACGTATGATCCAATACAACAGCCAGCATAGGCCCCATGTAAGCCGCCCCGAGTCCCTTCGGGGAGATGGGGCAGGGTATAAAAATAAAGTTATTATTATTATTATTATTATTATTATTATTATTATTATTATTATTACGATCTTGTTTGCTGTATACTCATCTTGTTGTTTATCAAATAATAATAATGCTTTATTTGTATCCCAAATATATAATATATTGTATACACATATAATATTGATAATAATATTATAATGTAATACAATATTTGTTACACCCCTAGGCAGCGAGAGCACTGAAAACTAACACAGAGGCCAATAAGAATATAATATCTTTATTAAAGCAAATAAAGTTCCAAAAGGAATTAAGCAGCAAAGTTGAATAAGCAATTGACCTTTCAGAGAATATCAAAATTAGTCCAATAAGTGAAAGTCTTATGTCCAATATTAGAGTCCAAAGTCCAGAAACCGAAACACACTCAAACTCGGCCCGAGTATTGAGTGGAGAAAAGGATCAAAGAGGCAAAAAGAGTTCTCAAGAGTAAATGTCCAAGAGCAGGATTTTCAAGCAAGGCATGAACTAAATGAACAGGAACTGAAACACAGTCCAAACTTGGGTAAGGAGGTAGACCGGCGCCCGGTCTACTCAAGAGTAGCGCACCTTCAGGCCACTTGGATTTCAAGAGCTAGAGACGATGATGCTTCTCAGTCAGAAGTAAAGTTGACACCGCGAAGGAAAGTTCCCTGCGCAATACTTTTATTGAAGTTCATAAGCTCCTCCAAAACAGGTGCCTGACTCCCTAAAACTTCCCAAGAGAACTGAGCTGGTCACAGTCACCGTGCCAGGTGCCTAACTCCCAAATTCTTCCCAAAAGAACGGAGCTTAGCCATAGTCTCCACTCTCCGCTAATCTGGTGCTTCTCCGCAAGCTTTGTGTTTGCGATCTCTCTGTTTGCACAAATGCCCTACGATCAAACACTAAATCTTCCGGAGAATCTGGGAGAGCCGGCACAGTTTCAAGGGCATCCTTAATTGGCTCTGGCCCGGAGATGTCAACATGAGGCATCTGGAAAGGAGTTGAATCTTGTTGACATGGGAGAAAACCAAAGTCTTCTTTGTCCTGGACTGTAATGGCCACAGGGTCAGGGGCCAAAGGTGGCCTAGGCATCACAATATTATACTAATAATAATAAAATATAATAATATTAATTATATATTATATATTAAATGTAATATTACTAATGATATTACCATATAAAGATATAGTGCAATATAGTAATTTAATGCTTATATTGTGCTATGCTAATAATATATTGTATGTACATTTGATTTGTCAGCCGCTCTGAGTCCCCTTCGGAGTGAGAAGAGCAGGATATAAATGTAGTAAATAAATAAATAAATAAATATGATCCAATACAACAGCCAGCATAATGATCTTGTTTGCTGTGGACTCATCTTGTTGTTTATCAAATAATAATAATGCTTTATTTGTATCCCACTCGCTCTCCCCGAAGGAACTCGGAGTGGCTTGCAACAAAGAAAATAGAAACAAATAATAATAAACACAGACACTGCCAAAAAGAACTCAATAACAATAAAATAAACAAGGCAAATGTCTGTTGAATGATACAGTTCTACTGGAGACACAGAGCCTGGCTATTGGAGGCTCATGAATAATCTCTGTGGATCGTATTAACAAGTAACACGATGGTATGAGTTTGACGTCTTTAGTCTTGATGTCTTCAGTTTCTGTCTCAAAACACACCCACAATGCTCGGCTTGTCCTCAGATTGATTAGATGCTATTTGATAAATTAATTACCCCTGTGACGGCAGGCACAGTTTGAACCCCTCCTGGCACTCGAGCCTTGGCCTGGTGTTTGATCGCACTCTCAGAGGCCGTGCAGCTCCTAGGCTATTTCTTAATCAAAAAAATGTCAATTGGAGAATGCCAAAAATGAGCAAACGGAAGAAGGCACTGACAGCTCCGGAAGGCATTAATGAAAAGCTGCTGAATTAAAATGGCCCACCTGTGGATGCCAGTGCGGAGTCCATCTGAATACCAAGCATGTTCATTATTGTGCATGCTACTTGACGGAGTCTCTGAAGAATGCGCTAGGAGTGAGCTTGTGTAATGGGAGGAAAGGGACGATGGCAGGATTTGAGAGGATGGCAAACGTGCAAAGCAGAGGAGAAGAATCATTCCACCTTCAAAAGGGATGTTTTCTTTTTCAGGACATTGTTGAATGAACAAAGACGGGCACAACCTACTCAAATGTGCCCCTAGTCCTATGGTGGCTTCATCTGATTTTTTTAAAAATTTATTTTTTGTGCATTTTTCCAAAAAGAAAATACAATAAAAGTGGGGGAACATTGTGGATTATAGTACAGTAGGAAATAGAGAATGGGAGAGAGGGGGAAAGAGAAAAAGAGAGGGGAAGAAAAAAAAATGGGGCGGGAAAGTGTTTGAATTCAGTTGACTTCCATCTTTATCCATATTGACTGTAGTCTATGTAAGGGTCTACCCCGATGGTTTTATTTTCTGTTATAATTATAGCTTCCCTATACTCGGTAATTTTCTTGTTTTCTCTCGTGGATGTTCTATGTATGTATTATTTTAAAGTTCTTTTCTTTTGTAAGAAAATTTAATAGTGGTTGCCAGTCAGTGCTTTTCTTTGGTAATCCTTGTTGTTCAGTTAATAAATACGTTAGTCTATCCATAGTCTTTATTTCCATTAGTTTTATTAACCATTGGTCTACATCCGGTGTCTTTTTTTGTCGCCAGTTCCTTGCGTAGATGATTCTCGCTGCTGTCATCATATAGTTGAGTAGAAGTTCGTCATTTTCTTTCAAATTTTCTTCTGTAATCCCTAATAATAAATGTTCTGGTCTCATTTGGTATTTTATATTTAGAATTTTTTGTGATGTCTCATAAATTTCTTTCCAATAATTTTTTGCTTTCTCACAAGTCCACCACATGTGGAAGAAGGATCCTTGTTCTTTCTTGCATTTCCAACAGATGGTCTGCAGAGATTTATTTATAAGTCCTAATTGTTTTGGAGTTATATACCATCTGTGGAACATTTTTAACCAGTTTTCCTTTAAGTCATACGAGTACATTTGTTTTAATTTCTTGTTCCAGATATTTTCCCATTGGTCCATATAAATTGTTTTCTTGATATTAATTGCCCATTTTGTCATACATTCTTTCACTACTTCTTTCTCCGTTTGCCATTCTAGGATTTTTTTGTACAGTAGAGTCTCACTTATCCAACATTCTGGATTATCCAACGCATATTTGTAGACAATGTTTTCAATACATCATGATATTTTGGTACTAAATTCGTAAATACAGTAATTACTACATAAGTTAGGGTAAAGTATTCATTGCAATATATACTACAGTAGAGTCTCACTTATCCAACACTCGCTTATGTAACGTTCTGGATTATCCAACACATTTTTGTAGTCAATGTTTTCAATATATCGTGATATTTTGGTGCTAAATTCGTAAATACGGCAATGACTACATAGCATTACTGCGTATTGAACTACTTTTTCTGTCAAATTTGTTGTATAACATGATGTTTTGGTGCTTAATTTGTAAAATCATAACCTAATTTAATGTTTAATAGACTTTTCCTTAATCTCTCCTTATTATCCAACATATTCGCTTATCCAACGTTCTGCTGGCCCGTTTACGTTGGATAAGCGAGACTCTACTGTATATTTTTGTTATTAATTTTTTTTCTGAATTCATAATTCTGTCCCAAAATGTTTCTTTTAGCATGAATCCTTCTTTCCTGTCTTTGTTGTAATATTCTTTTAACTGCCTATATTGAAACCATGATAGATTTGTAAAGCTCCTCTTAATTTCTTCCTGGGATTTCATTTCTATATTTCCACTTGTTTGTTTTAATATATCTTTGTATGTGGCCATTTTGTCCTTATTGTCCTGCTTACTATGGAGAGATCCATAGGGGAGTTTTTGAGTATATTCTTGCCTTATATTTGTTCCAAATTTTGACAACTTTGTTCCAAATTTTCAGTCTTACAAAATGATTCCCAAATTTTTTTTCCAGTTTTATTTTATCATACCGGCCTGGATTTCTGTATCAGCCTGGATTTCTGACTGCGTTGGGATATTCTGGAAAGTATTTCCTTGGCAAAGATTTTTTTTTTCAGAAGAGGTTTGGTATTGCTTTCTTTTGAGGTTCAGAGAGCGCAACTTGATTTTTGCATTATGCTGATTTTTCACAATAGATTTATTTATTTCGTGTCAAAAGCACTGCATAATAAATAAGTTTAAAAGTGATAAAATAAAGGAATCACAAACAGCTAAATAGTTTTGGACCAAAAGCTGACAACAGCAATCGCATTGTCCGTAGCTTTAAACAATAGATTATCATTCATTACATTGGACTGCAGTCATTGAACGCAAAAGGGAGGGAGCCAACCCTAATATAGATTGCATTTCTCTCTAGAATCTGGGACAAGAGAAGAACCCAATACAATCGCTCTTTCCTCATTGGTCATGACAGAAGTGAAATAACTTAATTGGCTGGTATGTAATTGCTTATCGGGCAAATGAAGCATAAAATCTATTGTGAAAAATCAGGATGTCTGAACCGCTCTCTGGCATTTTGTCTTCCCAGCTGAAGCAGCCTTTCGGGGTTTGTTTGGGCTGCAGAATGGTAGCATTTGTTGTAGTCTCATCTGGAAAGTGCCCGGTTGAGAAAGTCTTCTTCTGACGAATGCAATTGTATTCATTCCAGAAAATATCCTATAATAATTTAGGTTGGAATTTCCCCTCCCAAATTAGGAAATGAGAACACCACATCTGAAAAAGCTGATTGTCAGTAGATGGGTAGCTGTCATTAGAGATGTGAGTGAAATTCTTTCCTACGTTTCCTCCGTGTTATTGTTTTGTTTCAACCGTTTGTCTACACAAAACGAATGATGACATTTTCGTAGGAAATGAGAGATGACACCAAAATGAAAGTCACATAGTCACCATGCTTGCTTTCATTTTCCTTTCATTTCTGCCCCATAAAAATAAGCAGGTAATGACAGAGAGCTGCTTTCCCATTACAGCTGATGTGTACCAAAGGGTGTGTGTATTTATGTGTGTGTGTGTCTGTATATATAAAAGAGTAATGGCATCAGGGCAGCGGACAAAACAACAAAACTCAAGCCCCCCCAACCTCAAAATTTGACAACACAACCCATCATTCACGGCTCTAGGTTGATATAACAAAAAGAAAAGAAAAATAAAGTCCTAATTACAGGGAGAGGAATAATAGTTTTTATCCAATTGCTGCCAGTTAGAAGGCTAAGCTCCGCCCACTTGATCTCCTAGCAACCTACTCAGCCCAGGGGACAGGCACAGTTAGGCCTCATTTAGGCCTCTTCCACAGATTATCAGATTTGGCAATGTATATGGCAATGTAGACTCAAGGTCCTTCCACACAGCTATATAACCCATTTAGAATCTATTATTATCTGCTTTGAACTGGATTATCTTGACTCCACACTGCCATATAATCCACTTCAGTGTGCATACTAAACATAAAGACAGCCATACAACAGACATTCAATACCACCACTACCTCAACAATTTCTCACCAACACCACCAGACAACGCCACAGTAACGTGTGTGTGTATATATATATATATATATATATATATATATATATATATATATATATATACATGTGTGTGTGTGTGTGTGTATATATATATATATATATATATATATATATATATATATATATATACACACACACACACACATGCTGTATATACTCGAGTATAAGCCTAGTTTTTCAGCCCTTTTTTTAGGACTAAAAAAAAACCCCTTGGCTTATACTCGGGTGAAGGTCCTGGTTGGCTTATATTTGGGTCAGCTTATACTCGAGAATATATGATACAATTATTATTTTTCTCTATTATTATTGGTATTATTACATTTATTATTTTACTCTATTAATATTACATTTATTATTGTACTCTATTATTGTTGCTACTTATTATTATTACATTTATTATTCTACTCTATTTATTATTACATGTATTATTTTCCTGTATTTATTATTATTATTATTATTACATGTATTATTTTACTCTAGTATTATTAAAAGGATACATAAGCACATTTACATTGAAGAAGATGAGAATAATGATTTAATCAGAGTTAGACAGAGTTAGAAACATAAATTAAAGCTTGATGTAAATAATATTCAAAAACATTTAACCTGCTGATGCCTCAATTAATGTAATTTTTGGTATCTATTTTTATTTCTGAAATTTCCCACCCTCGGCTTATACTTGAGTCAATGATTTCCCAGGGTTTTTTTGTGGTAAAATTAGATACCTCGGCTTATATTTGGGTCGGCTTATATTAGAGTATATACTATATATATATATATATATATATATATATATGTATAAGAACTATAGCTACTCTGAGAATCTTAGCTGAACCTGGGACAGGAATGCCTCTGCATTACATCTGATGTGTGGAAATGGTGTTAATGATAATAGTATTATTAATAACAATAGTACTTTGGGGAAGATCCAAATGTTTTAAAAGTTGGTGGGCTAAAATTGATCGAAATGCCCTCTGTGTGTAGTGATTTTCACCCCTCTAGCCCAAAAACCGAGGGGGGATGAGCCTCGGAAGTCCCCGAAAATGTTTGTGTTTTTCATTAGCCAAACAAAAATGTGTGTCATATAGGCGGCCCATTTTCGTTAGTGGGCCGGGCTGTGGCGCAGGCTGTTGAGCAACCAGCTGCAACAAATCACTCTGACCAAGAGGTCATGAGTTCGAGGCCAGCTCGGAGCCCGTATTTGTCTTGTCTTTGTTCTATGTTAAAAGGCATTGAATGTTTGCCTATATGTGTAATGTGATCCGCCCTGAGTCCCCTTCGGGGTGAGAAGGGCGGAATATAAATACTGTAAATCTATATATATAAAAGAGTGATGGCATCACGGCGACCCACAAAACAACAAAACTACAGGCCCCCCAACCTCGGAATTTGACAACACAACCCATCATCCATGCCTCTAGGTTGATACAACAAAAAGAAAAGAAAAATAAAGTCCTAATTAGAGGGAGAGGAATGATTGTTTTTATCCAATTGCTGCCAGTTAGAAGGCTAAGGTCCTCCAACTTGGTCTCCTAGCAACCCAATAAAAAATAATAAAAAACATTAAAAATAATTAAAAACACTAAAAAAATTAATACAATGAAATACTATAATAACAGAAAATAACTAAAAATAATACAAGAAAATAATAAAATATAATAAATAAAAAGATAACTTACAATAAAAATAATTTAAAAATACAAATAAAGTCAAATAAAAATTCCACAACAATTTTTAACCAATACCACCACCACTTTGCCACAGCAACGCGTGGCCAGGCACAGCTAGTAAATAAATAAATAAATAAATAAAATACGAAAATGATAGGATACGAATAAAACACAAAACGAACAGCAATTTCATACAAAAGCACAACACTAGCTGTCATCAAGTGCAATGGGATGTATATCTTTTCTTGATGTTTTCCTCTTGATCCACTATAACCTGAATTTCATGATACTGTGAAATTCAAGATGGTTGTTAGGAAGATCTGTTTTGTTCAAGTTTATCCCATCACTAAATTAGGAGATGTATTTCCAACCATTTGAGGACATTGTCCATGCTACCACTGGGCAGGTTTTTCCTTCCCTGACCAACAGATCATTCAATGTTTACTCAGATTGCTTTCTTCTTATGTCATTCACACTCCTAGTACTCTTTAGAAACATAAACTAACTTCATCCTGTAGACATGTGAGTTCAAAATATAGAAAGGTGTGCTGTCAGTTCTGTACATTTTTTCTATGCAAGAGATAGATCCTGGAGCAGACATTGAGCTCAACCAACTTTGAAGGATGAATTAGAGGTATGTACTCTGGTAAGCCTGACAGGTGGAATAAGTCACAGTTAAGGGATGATGTGCATATGGAGAGTGACATTGCCAGCTATATCAAGCGCTGGAGCAAATGGAAATATTCACAAGTCAAAACATAGGGAACTGTGATGCAAGAGGAGTAAATGGAGGTGGACATCCCATCTCTTAGTGCTAGAAAATGTACTTTGCATAAAGAATGCCCCAGATTTGGCATTCCACTCTGTTTCAAGTAAAGAAGAAAGAGTTGCATAGCGTAGCAGCTGACGGATAAGTTATGTAGTGCACAACCAACACATAGAAAAAAACTAAGAAACACTACTTGGTCCTTCCAGTCCAATGTTCCTAATTAATAGGGCTCGATTGTAGCCCCTTATTTATGGAATTCCTTGCCAGTTGAAACTTGAACTATCCGAGACCTACTTGCCTTTCGGAAAGCCTGTAAAACCTTTCTCTTCCGACAAGCTTTCGATGAGTGAAAAACTCGGGGCTATGTCTGTTCTTATTGTTATTATTTTTTTTAAAAGAAATTTATTAATTTTTTTATATTACACTGAAAGAGTGAGAACAACCAAGGTATAGAAAAGTAGGAAAAAGAGAGAAAGATAAAAGTCTACATTCTACATAAATATACCAACACACACTAAAAAAAAAAAAATGTGGAGAAAAAAAAAACTTCCATTCCATCTTCTTGGATAATATTTTCTTATTATTCAGTAATATTTTTTCTTGCTATTGTTATTTTAAAGCTAATTGTATTGTTTAAATCTACTTCTGTAAACCGCTCCGAGTCAAATTGGGAGTAGGGGTATACAAGTCCAATAAATAAATAAATCTATATATATAAAAGGGTAATGAAATTTCAGCCTAGGACAAAACAACAAAACTACACATCCCAGAAACACTAAACTTGGCAGCACAACCCCTCATCCATGCCTCTACGTTCATACAACAAAAAGCTCCAGCTACTCCAGAAAACGGCCAGGCTTTGAGACTGCAAGGTTATTCACTGCTATTCCACCTGGCCAACAAAGGATTCCCATAAGCCACAGCAACGCGTGGCCGGGCAAAGCTAGTAAATAAATAAAATAATAGCTAGCACGAAGTGACATCTAATCAGAATTTGGGAAATATACTTTTTCCTTCATGTATCTCCCAGAACTCCACTGCGAACTTAGCTGTTTAGATGCTGCATGGGGCATGGGATCTGTGGTCTAAACAAACAACTTTTCCGGGTCCTGAATGTATTGTCCCCATAAAGTGTCAGAGCTCATGGGTGTTAATATTAATATTAACATTAATAACAATAGTTATTCTGGGACCCTAAGTTGAGTCTGAGAGAGGTCTGCTTCCCCATGACATCTGATGTGTACCAATGGGTGTTAATATTAATATTATTAACAATAGTTATTCTGGGACCGTAAGCTGAGTCTGAGAGAGGACTGCTTCTCCATGACATCTGATGTGTACCAATGGGTGTTAATATTAATATTAATAACAATAGTTATTCTGGGACCATAAGCTGAGTCTGAGAGAGGTCTGCTTCCCCATGACATCTGATGTGTACCAATGGGTGTTAATATTAATATTAATAACAATAGTTATTCTGGGACCCTAAGCTGAGTCTGAGAGAGGTCTGCTTCCCCATGACATCTGATGTGTACCAATGGGTGTTAATATTAATATTAATAACAATAGTTATTCTGGGACCCTAAGCTGAGTCTGAGAGAGGTCTGCTTCCCCATGACATCTGATGTGTACCAATGGGTGTTAATATTAATATTAATAACAATAGTTATTCTGGGACCCTAAGCTGAGTCTGAGAGAGGTCTGCTTCCCCATGACATCTGATGTGTACCAATGGGTGTTAATATTAATATTAATAACAATAGTTACTCTGGGACCCTAAGCTGAGTCTGAGAGAGGTCTGCTTCCCCATGACATCTGATGTGTACCAATGGGTGTTAATATTAATATTAATAACAATAGTTATTCTGGGACCCTAAGCTGAGTCTGAGAGAGGTCTGCTTCTCCATGACATCTGATGTGTACCAATGGGTATTAATATTAATATTAATATTAATATTAATAACAATAGTTATTCTGGGACCCTAAGCTGAGTCTGAGAGAGGTCTGCTTCCTCATGACATCTGATGTGTACCAGTGGGTATTAATATTAATATTAATAACAATAGTTATTCTGGGATCCTAAGCTCAGTCTGAGAGAGGTCTGCTTCCCCATGACAGCAAATGTGTGCCAATAGGTGTTAATAATATTATTAATATTAATAACAGTAGTACTCTGGGGAAGACCCAAATGTTTTAAAAGTTGGTGAGCTAAAAGGGATTGAAATGCCTTCCATTTGTGGCAATTTTCACCCCTCTAGCCCAAAAACCGAGCAGGGAGTTAAGCCTTGGAAGCTCTCCCATTGCAGCCAATGGTCCGAAAATTTTTGGTTTTTTCGTAAGCCAGACGAAAATTCTCTTCATATTAGCACCCCATTTTCAAAAATGGGGACAAATACAAAACTGATACAAAACAAATGAAACTGAACAAAACGAACAGTGATTCCATACAAATGCACATCACTAATATCTACTCAATTACTTGCTCTTATTCAACATATTTTCCTCCCAGCTTCTTTTGAACCAAAAGCTGAGAGGCATGTCTGTTAATATACAGTCAAACCAACAAAGAAGGATACTGTGATGTCCCAGGGACCTTTGACCCATGACCCCGCAGCCATCATAGATCAAACTGAAGAGGATATGGGTTTTTCCCATCTCAGCAAGATTCTGTTCCATTCCAGATGTCCCCTGTGCCAAAGCCAATTACGGACGCCCTTGAAACAGAGCCTGGTTCCCTGGAAAGTGTTGTGTTTGATAGGAAGTCCTTTCTCAAAACACATCGCTCCCATAAGCAGTTTCTGAGACGAAGCGCGAGATTAGCGGAGGGAGACAATTGTAATTAAACCATTTCCCTTGGGAAGTTTCGGGGAGGCGGGCATGTTGAAACAGCTACTTTCTCTGGGAACAATTGGGGAGTTAAACACCTGTTGGGGGGAAGCTCTTGAACTTCCATAAAAGTTCTGCACTCCCTATTAGTCAACGTGACTAATCAAAGAAGAACATCGTCCCTTGTTTCCGAGCTCCTAAGTGGCCCTCCGGTGCGCTTACTCATGAGTAGACTGGGAGTTGCGTTTTCACTCCTGTTCAAGTTTGGACTGCGTTTCAGATCCGCCACGAATTACCTTGCCTAGCCTCGAATCCTTGTCTGGACTTTACTTCAAGAATCTCCCGGTGAATCCTTGCTTTTTCCCCACTCAAACTTCCAAATAGTTTGAGTGTGTTTCGGTTATTGGATTGTAGACTTTGGACTCTAATACTGGACATATAACTTCATTTATTTGGACTATTTTTGATCTTTCCTATAAGAACAATTGCTTGACTATATACTCTGCATACTTTTGTTTTATTCTTTTATTGCATTAATAAAGATATTAGATTGTTTATTGGCCTCCGTGTTGGTTTCCAGTGCTCACACAGTCTAGGGGCGTTACAGATACGCATATGAGGAAGGTTCGAACGTTGGAGTGTACGGTTCTGTTTTAGATTGAAACTCATGCTTGCGATGCTGATGGACTTAATTCTGCCCTCAATTACGGTGGGTGCTTTTTAATCCTGAACTCACTTGACCCTGTCCCCACCTTGCAAATCATCTGCCCTGTAACTGGTCTGCTTCATTTAATCCTTCCATTTTGCCAGGTGTTTAGAATTTTCCTCCCTACCGCCAAGTTATTTTAACTCAAAGGCTTCTGCAGCTCCAGTTCTGAAGTCAAGGTTTGATTTATGCCTGAAATCCATCTGTCTGGCCAGGCTTGAATAGTTCCCTTTAATGACACACGAATTGCTTGTCAGGCGGCTGTCCGTGGCACGGCTGGTGTTTGGAACACACAGTAATTGCTTCATTTATACACTCACATGTACAAGTGAGCATGACTAATCTGAAGAAATGTCTCTATTTTTAAGACCGTTCCCTCCTTTCCTTCCCCTATAAACATTAAAAATGATGAACAAGACGGTAAATATGGTCTCCTGCGTCAAGAGCAGGTGGTGCTAATGGCTGCTAAAGCATCCCTAAAGGGAGAGAATGGGAACTCGCCATAAATTATGGGGCATTTCTGCTTCTGAAAATAAATAAATAAAGCTTGCCTCTGGTGTTGAAATTTTAAAAATGGAGGAGGACCATTTTGGCAAAAGACATATTGTGTGAAGCACAGTTCTTTGCAAATTGCTACCCTGTTTCCCCTAAAATAAGACATCCCCAGAAAATAAGACCTAGTAGAAGTTTTGCTGAATTGCTAAATATAAAGCCTCTCCTGAAAGTAAGACCTAGCAAAGGTTTTGTTTGGAAGCATGCCCGCCGAACAGAGCACCAGAACATGCAGGATCGGTAAATGTACGTACCATAGATGATTGTACATAGAAATATTGGTAGTAACAAGAAATGCTTGATAGGATTCACAGTTTGTCTGGTTAGGCTGGTTTGTGATGACAACTACTGTACAGTATATAATAAATGTTCATTTTTTTGTTCAACAATAAATGTGAATTCTTCTTCATGGAAAAATAAGGCATCCCCTGAAAATAAGACCTAGAGCATCTTTGGGAGCAAAAATTAATACAAGACACTGTCTTATTTTCAGGGAAATACGGTATGCTTCTTTTCTCAACTGTTCTTTTTTTAAAAAAATAAATTTTTATTAAATATATTTATACAAGAAAATAGGTTGCAACAATCATTGTCACTGAGGGAAAGGAAACTGTCGGGGAAATGGGTGAAACAACGAAAACCATAACATCTGATGTGTAACATAGACGTGTATGCGACAAAACACAAGAAAACAAAGACAGAAAAAAATAGCTTAAAAAAGAGAGTCAAAAAAAGAGGAAGAAAAAAAAAGAAAAAAAAGAAAAAACAATAAATAACACAAGAACAAAACAAAACAGAACCACCGAAGGTCTAAGTTGTGATTACATACATACAAGAAACAAAACAAAAAAATCAACAACATAAAATTGACTTCCATCTATTGTGTGTTGATTCCTATATTAATCTCTTAATATCTACTGTGCTCTTTTCTCTCTTTTCTTATCTATTCTCAACTGTTCTTAAGGTAAAGGTAAAGGTTTCTGACGTTAAGTCCAGGCATGTCTGACTCTGGGGGTTGGTGCTCATTTCCATTTCTAAGCCGAAGAATCTGCGTTGTCCGTAGACACCTCCAAGGTCATGTGGCCACTGGCATGACTGCATGGAGCGCCCTTACCTTCCCACCAGAGCGGTACCTATTGATCTACTCACATTTGCACATTTGCACTTTAACACACTTCGCCACCGGGGCTCCTTAGGAGGCTATTACTTTGAGGCGTCCATACGCGACCAGGGAAAAGATGTCTAGTTGACATATCTGGGCCCATGCACTGTGGAAATAATGTTTTCTTTGTTGACCAGTTAGGCCAAGCACACAGAAGGAAGTGCTATTGTCACCACTGGAAAATTCACCTTTGCACAAGGTATTATTAAGAAGATGATATATTCCCTCTACTAAAACCATTCTTAGTACAAGTTAGGCTTTCCACAAAAGCATGTGCCTGCCACAGCAGTCAGATGTGCAAATTAAGCCCATATTGACTTTTCAATGACCAATAAAGCAATCAAGTAATCTATAGACATAATAAAAGTGAAAAATGGGTTGTTGTATGTTTTCCAGGCTGTATGTCCAAGTTCTAGAAGTATTCTCTCCTGACGTTTCGCCCACATCTATGGCAGGCATCCTCAGAGGTTGTGAGGTATGGAGAAACTCAGCAAGGAAGGTTTATATATATCTGTGGGAAGTCCAGGGTGAGGGAAGAACTCTTGTCAGAGCACCTGATGAACCAACTTGGACACAGTATATTATTTGAGAACACAGAAATGCTTGAACATTCCAACAACTATCATGTCAGATTACACAGAGAGGCCACTGAAATCCACAAGCATGTGGACAACTTCAACAGAAAGGAGGAAACCGTGAAAATGAACAAAATCTGAACAAAATCTTAACAATGAACAAAATAAGAAGCAACACTCTGAGACATGGGAACTTGGGGCAGCTAACAAAGGATGCCCCCAGGTAGAAAGTAGCCAGTAGATGAAGCCATTCAATGCAAATTAGGGTGATTAACTGCAACATTCATGCTGGCCTCCAACTGATAACAGTTCTTCCCACACCCTGGATATATTTAACCTTCCTTGCTGAGGATGCCTGCCATAGATGTGGGCAAAACATCAGGAGAGAACATGGCCATATAGCCCAGAAAACATACAACAACCCTGTGATCCCGACCATGAAAGACTTCGACAACACAAAGTGAAAAATGTGTCTATGTGGCGGGGATGTCCACTTGCACAGACAGCCTCCCACCTCCACCATCAGCTGTAGTTCCCACTGAGCAGGAGGCACCCATGGCTACCAGTATTAAAAAACTAAAAAATCAGAACAGTAAATCAGAAGCACTAACATGCAGGTTATAGTGAGCGCCATGAACATGTACACAGCAATTGCATTATAGACAGTAAAAGAGATGACCTCATTATTATTACTGAAGAGGGGAAAAACAGTAATCACGTAAAACAGTTTTTATTCCTAACTTTTGCCTGAAGCCATCCCACATCGGTTGCACCCTCTTCTCGTCTGCAAGAAATTTCACCAAATCTTTTTCACGATCACCGCAGCTTAACATCATAGAGACCACAATCTTTCCACTCACACAAAATTCCCATGAAACATCAGAGAATGTGGTCCAGTACTGTTTCCTACCATCAATGAAAGTAGCCAGAAGCAACCTTCTGTTTATGCCTTGATATAACAAGAAACTTCTGATCTAATTGAGAGGCAGAAACCTGTTTCTAAACTAGCTGTTACATTTCCCATCTTGGTACAGTAGAGTCTCACTTATCCAAACTAAACGGGCCGGCAGAAGCTTGGATAAGCGAATATCTTGGATAATAAGGATTAAGCCTATTAAACATCAAATTAGGTTATGATTTTACAAATTAAGCACCAAAACATCATGTTTAACAACAAATTTGACAGAAAAAGTAGTTCAATACGCAGTAATGTTATGTTGTAGAATCATAGAATCTGTCTGGGCCCATAACCCAATTGTCAGAGTTATTACATATGCAGCACAGCAGCAGTTGGATGGAGTCATAGAATCATAGAATCATAGAATAGTAGAGTTGGAAGAGACCTCATGGGCCATCCAGTCCAACCCCCCGCTAAGAAGCAGGAAATCGCATTCAAAGCACCCCCGACAGATGGCCATCCAGCCTCTGCTTAAAAGCCTCCAAAGAAGGAGCCTCCACCACAGTCCAGGGAAGAGAGTTCCCAGCCCTCACTGTGAGGAAGTAAAATTACTGTATTTATTTATTAATTTATTTATTTTTCAAACTTATATGCCACCACTCCCCTAGGGCTCAGAGCAGCTTACAAGAACCAACTAAAATCAACAATTTAAAAAAAAAATCTTAAAAACATCTTTAAAAACATCTTAAAAACATCCTAAAAGCACCTTTTAAAACATCAACAACAGAACTCAACAGCCTGCCAAAACAGGTGTGTCTTACATGCCCTGCGGAAGGCCGACAAGTCCCGCAAGGCACGAACTTCAGGTGGCAGGGTGTTACAGAGAGACGGCGCCACTACTGAAAAGGCTTTGCGTCTAGTTGCAGTTAGACGCAAGGTCTTAAAACTGGGGACTTCCAACAGGTCTTGGTCCTCAGAACGGAGGGATCTCTGGGGTTTGTAGGGAGTGAGGCAGTCCCTCAGGTACATCGGCCCTGGACCATGTAAGGCCATGAAGGTAAGTACCATCACTTTGAAAGTGATCCGGTGCTCAATTGGCAACCAGTGCAGCTGCCGTAAGATTGGTGTTATGTGGCATCTTATCGGGACTCCGGCAAGGAGCCGGGCAGCTGCATTTTGCACCAATTTGAGCTTCCGGATCACCGACACAGGAAGGCCAATGTAAAGGGCATTACAGTAATCCAGTCTCAAGATGACCGTAGCCTGGATCACTGTAGCCAGGTTGTCCCTAGACAGATAGGGGCCCAGCCGTCTAGCCTGCCGAAGATGAAAAAAGGCAGTTTTGGTAATGGCGGAGACCTGGGCCTCCATCCAGGCCTGTAGCGAGGGGGCGGTTTTAGGGGTTCAACCCCCCTCCCCCCCGAAATTTTTCAGGTTATAAAAAAACCTGGTTTACTCATGAATTTTAACTGGTTAACCAAATCCCCATGCTAAGTCTATGAGACGCAAAACATTAAGAGTCCCTCCAGGCACTATCTCAAGCAGATATTGACAGGTTTGTAGCGGGGAGAGGTGTGTGCTAGGGGTTCAACCCCCCCCCCCCGAAATTTTCAAAACCCCTCCCGAATTTTTTTTCTGGCTATGGCCCTACCTCCATCGTCAATGAAGAGTCCAAGAGGACTCCCAGACTCTTTACCAGTAAAGACGGGCGTAGCACTTCGCCATCCAGGGTTGGCAACTGGATATCCCCACTGCCCGGTCGGCCCAGCCATAGGATCTCCGTCTTTGCTGGATTCACCCTCAACCTACTGGAACACAACCATCCAATAATGGCCTCGAGGCACTGATGAAAACTGTCGGGTACAGACTCCGGTTGGCCTTCCATCTTTAACACAAGCTGAGTGTCGTCAGCATATTGCTAACACTCGAGCCCGAAATCTCGGACCAGCTGAGCAAGTGGTCGGATATAGATGTTAAAGAACAGAGGGGAGAGAATGGCCCCCTGAGGAACCCCACAATGTAGAGGGGACCTCTCAGAGACCAGGCCTCCCCTCTCCACTCGCTATCCATGGTTGTGAAGAAAGGAGGACAGCCAATTATTATTATTATTATTATTATTATTATTATTATTATTATTATTATTAAACTTTATTTGTACCCTGCTAGCATCTCCCGAAGGACTCGATGCGGCTTACAAAGGCCAAAGCCTCAACACACAATATAACAATACAAACAAAAGCAAATTAAAAGAATTAAAACAGTATAAACCACAAGCAATAACAATACGCTAAAACACAATAGAACTGGGCCGGGCCAGAATAATGGGTACAAGATTAAAAGTGCTGGTGTGACAGGTGATATATAAGGCTTATAGGGCAAGTGCAGAGTGCGATATGCGATCTTAATTCTAATAATATGCTTATGGGACTTGGTATTGGAGATTTCCTGTTAATCTGGGAAGGCACATTGGAACAGCCAATTCAAAGCTGTCCCCCTAACTCCAGCAACGGCAAGGCGGTGGGTCAGACGATTGTGATTTACAAATTTAGCACCAAAATATCATGATATATTGAAAACAATGGCTACAAAAATGGCTTGGATAATCCAGAAGCTTGGATAAGCAAGGCTTGGATAAGTGAGACTCTACTGTACTACCGTAAGACTGATATAACATTGAGCAGATATTACACCATAGATAAAACACAAGATGCCACTGTCATTTCCCCTTAACCAATGGCTGCTGTTCTGACCTTTGTGCCCGGAGGTCGGTGATTTCTTCCTCGATGTCCAGCAGAGTGGCTGCATGAGCCATCACCTTCTGGCTGCAGGGCAAGGATTTCAGCTGCAGAACCAGGAGTCCGAGGCAGAACTTGGCTCCCATCTCCTCCAGTTCATGAGTCCCAAGCTGTAGACCCTGTTGCAAAACAGCAGAAACCTTCAGCACTGTGGAGGAAGTTAGGACTGAAGTACTCTCTGGACTTAAATCTAACTAGAACAAAAAATGCACAACAAAGGAAGTAAAGCACTAGCAGGCTCGACCTGTCACCTCTTCTCTCCATAGGTGTTGAGAGTCGTTTTATGGAGCGGAAAGTTCCATCTAGGTTTTAAAATGCCGCCAAACATGACTAATTCAGTCTGATTTTGGAAGCCAAGTTGGGGCCAAGATTGGTGGCTGGCCAGCGGGAGAGCAAACATGCTCCAAACTTTCATTTGTGATGCTGGATAGAGAGTTTGGCACCTTTAACGCTCAGAGTAAAATAACTATTCCATGGACATGGGAGACACCAGGTATCTTTGAATGTCAAGACATATTAATATTTGGATGGGAAGCCAGGGAACTTGGGAAGCCAGACACGTTTAGGGGGGAAATGCATTAATAATAATCTATATATATAAAAGGGTAATGAAATTTCGGCCTAGGACAAAACAACAAAACTACACATCCCAGAAACACTAAACTTGGCTGCACAACCCCTCATTCATGCCTCTACGTTCATACAACAAAAAGAAAAGAAAAATAAAATCCTAATTAGAGGGAGAAGAATAATTGTTTTTATCCAATTGCTGCCAGTTAGAAGGCTAAGCTCCGCCCACTTGGTCTCCTAGCAACCCACTCAGCCCAGGGGACAGGCAGAGTTAGGCCTCACTTAGGCCTCTTCCACACTGCCTATAAAATACAAATAATCAGATTTTAACTGTATTACAGTATATGGCAGTGTAGACTCAAGGCCCTTCCACACAGCTATATAACCCATTTATAATCTTAGATTATCTGCTTTGAACTGGATTATCTTGATTCCACACTGCCATATAATACACTTCAGTGTGCATTTTATACAGCTGTGCAGAAGGGGCCTCATATAATCCAGTTCTAAGCAGATAATATACGATTATAAATATAATATATAAAAATACTATGATATAATAAAACAGAACAACATAATCTCTAAAACCAGGGCATAAATAAATAAAGAGCAACACTCTGAAAGCATAAGCCACAGCAACGCATGGCTGGGCAAAGCTAGTAATAATATAATAATAATAACTTTATTTTTATACCCCGCCCCATCTCCCCGAAGGGACTCGGGGCAGCTTACATGGGGCCTAGCCCGATAAAACAATCAATATCAGTAACACGACTATAAAACAATTATACCAGTAAAACATCAATAGCAATAAAACAATCGTTAAAATCGGCAAGAAGCATACGAAAAACATACAATATTAAAACAAGAGACTAATTCATAAAATCCAGAACAGAATGTGCCGGTAGAAATGGACAATAAAGTGCAAAATAGCATTTCAAATTATACTCCCAGTGGCCACGTTAGCTGGTGGATTCTGGGAATTGCAATCCAAAAACGTATTTTCCAAAGCTCTGTAAACTGGAAAGATGAATCCTATCCATGAAGTCAATCTCAATGAAAAGTGTGTTAGGAGAAGCAGAGCTAAGATAATTCCCTTTCCTTCATGCACCTACTCCAGTGGTTCTAACCTGTGGGTCCTCAGGTGTTTTGGTCTGCAACTCCCAGAAATCCCAGCCAGTTTACCAGCTATTTGAGATTTCTGGGAGTTGAAGGCCAAAACATCTGGGAACCCACAGGTTGAGAACCACTGATCTACTCTGTAATCTTACATAATGTCTGGAGAAAACTTAGATTGGACGACAGTGTTCCCTCGCTACTTTGCGGTTCACTTTTCGCGCCCTCGCTGTTTCATGGGTTTATAATAAACACTAAAATAATACGAGGACTATCCAGAAAGTAGATTACGTTTTGGAATTTAAAATGAGCAAAGTATAGGAGAAAACATTTACCATATGCAGTCGAAAGCCACACCCAAATACCACTTCTCAACACAGTCGCCATTCAAATCTAGGCACTTATCATAGCGATGAATGAGCTTTGCAACTCCTTCCCCACTAAATTCTGCCACTTGCATCCTCAACTAGTCGGTCTCCCCTTCCGCAGCAGCAGAATTTAGTGGGGAAGGAGTTGCAAAGTTCATTCATCGCTATGGTAAGTGCCTAGATTTGAATGCCGACTACGTGAGATGTGGTATTTGGGTGTGGCTTTCAACGGCATATGGTAAATGTTTTCTCCTATACTTTGTTCATTTTTAATTCCAAAATGTAATCTACTTTGTGGATAGCCCTTGTAGTATAAATCATAAAATATTATTATATATCCCTCATTTATTTATGTATGTATGTATTTATTTATTTACAGTATTTATATTCCCCCCTTCTCACCCCGAAGGGGACTCAGGGCGGATTACAATAAACACATATATGGCAAACATTCAATGCCAACAGACAAACAACATATATAGACAGACACAGAGGCATTTAACTTTTTTTCCCCCAGCTTCACGATTCCAGCCACAGGGGGAGCTGTTGCTTCACTGTCCACTAGTGGCTGTACTTCCTCATTCCTTTCCTTGTGTTTTGCTGGCAGTTTTTATGATGTTGTAAATTAGTTAAATTAGCCTCCCGCGTAAAGCGTACCTAAATTTCCCTACTTGACAGATGCAACTGTCTTTCTGGGCTGCGTAGGTCAACAGTAAGCTGGGCTATTTAATGGTCGGGGGCTTAACCCGACCCGGGCTTCGAAGTCATGACCTCTCGGTCAGTAGTGATTTATTGCAGCTGGTTACTAGCCAGCTGCGCCACAGCCCGGCCCTTTCTGCATCCTTCCTAAGGAGAAGTCTAAGGAAGGGAGAGAAAAGGAGGCTGAAGCAACTTTGTTTTCGCCTCACAAGGCAGTGGTGGGAGTACACATGCGCATGCTTGAGAGGCGAGGAGGGGACAGAGACGCTACTCACCGATAAGATTGTAAACAACACAAATATAGCATCCCTACTTTGAGGATTTTCACTTTTTACGGGTGGTCCTGGAAAGTAACCCCTGCGATAAGTGAGGGAACACTGTATTGCAGAAGCAAAGCTAATGACAATTCCAGTAGAAACACATGTTTAGGTTGTTCCATTGGCTAACCACAACTTCATTTGGGCTCCCCACCTGAGCATAGCAATATCTTGGCTCCAGCCAATAGTGTGCCATGCTGTTCCCTTCTTCCTCCTACTTAGGCTTCCCAAGAAGGCATAAACTACCTTGTACTCATTAACAGGAGCAGAAATTAACAAGAAAGAGGGCCAAGAGACCCTAGGCAAATCATGAAGTGTTTTTAAAATATCAATACTAAAGCAATTACAAGATAAACACCTAAGAAAGGGCCATATCCTATTCAGTTTTAGTGGCTTTCTGGCACAGAAAGAAAGAAGAGGTCCCAATGGCAAGAGCATTCCCTTCACCTCCAATTATACATGTGTTTAATCTCCATTGCTAAAATGTGATCTTTACACATATTACATTTTGGCAATGTAACTTGCAGGTTTTTTTTATTCAAAATTCACACAGGGGCAAAACAACTTCATTGGGTGTTTCCATATGTCAAGTCATAATTTCTGTTCAAAAATCTATACTGCTTTAAAAATATATTGGTTGAGGAACCCTCATCCAGAATTCTGAAATCTAAAAATCTTCCAGAATCCAAAATCGGATGGCTCAGATAGCAACAACTTTGCTTTCAATGTACTCATGCTTTTGTTTCACACACAAACATTATTGAAAATATTATACAGTAGAGTCTCACCTATCCAACATAAATGGGCCAGCAGAATATTGGATAAGCAAAAAAGTTGGATAATAAGGAGGGATTAAGGAAAAGCCTATTAAACATTAAATCTATATATATAAAAGAGTGATGGCATCAGGGCAGCGGACAAAACAACAAAACTACAGGCCCCCCAACCTCGAAATTTGACAACACAACCCATCATCCACGGCTCTAGGTTGATACAAAAAAAAAGAAAAAATAAAGTCCTAATTGCAGGGAAAGGAATAATAAGTTTTATCCAATTGCTGCCAGTTTGAAGGCTAAGCTCCGCCCACTTGGTCTCCTAGCAACCTACTCAGCCTAGGGGACAGGCACAGTTAGGCCTCACTTAGGCCTCTTCCACAGATTATCAGATTTTAACTGGATTATATGGCAGTGTAGACTCAAGGCCCTTCAGCTATATAACCCATTTAGAATCTTATATTATCTGCTTTGAACTGGATTATCTTGACTCCACACTGCCATATAATCCACTTCAGTGTGCATACTAAACATAAAGACAACGATACAACAGACATTCAATACCACCACTACCTCAACAATTTCTCACCAACACCACCAGACAACGCCACAGCAACGCGTGGCCGGGCACAGCTAGTTACATTATGATTTTACAAATTAAGCACCAAAACATCATGTTTTACAACAAATTGACAGAAAAAAAAAACAGTTCAATACATTGTAACATTATGTAGGAATTGCTGTATTTACAAACTTAGCACCAAAATTTCACATGTATTGAAAAATTGGCTACAAAAACACTACTAATAGGTAGTTGGATAATACAGAACATTGGATACGTGAAGATTGGATAAGTGAGACTCTACTGTATATGAAATTATGTATAAGATGTGTATGAAACATAAATGAATTCCATGCCAAGACATGCTCTCCTTTATGTAACTACTGTATATGCCAACACTTGCATTTCAAAATATTATTATTATTATTATTATTATTATTATTATTATTATTATTATTATTATTATTATTATTATTATTACACAGCAAACAAGATAGATATGCTGGATTTCATATCACAAAATCACAAGTCGAACACTTCCCAAGTGTCTAGGACTGTGTGATGTATTTTTGGATGATGCGTGCAGATCCCAGCAGGGTGGCCTTTTGCAGCTGGCAAAACATTATTATTATTATTATTATTATTATTATTATTATTATTATTATTATTATTTTATGATACGAAATCCAGCATATCTATCTTGTTTGCTGTGTCATAATAAAATAACAACAACAACAACAACAAGTCCCCTTGGGGAGAAGGGCAGGGTAGAAATATTGGAAATAAAAATAATAACAATAATAACAATAATAATACATCACACAGTCCTAAACACTTGGGAAATGTTTGACTTGTGATTTTGTAATACGAAATCCAGCATATCTATCTCATTTGCTGTGTCATGCTATGTCTTTGTGTCAATATTAATAAAACACTTTATTTATATTCCGCTTTATCTCACTCGAGGGACTCAGAGCAGATCACAGTTTACGTATATAAGGCAAACTTTCAATGCCTTTTTACACAATGAACAACAACATATAATACAAAGACAGACCAAGGTAAAAACCTTCCCTTTCCATCTCCGGCGTTTGGAGGCAATGCTCAACTCTAGCCATGGGGAGGTGCTCTTGTTCCATGCTGAGGAGCCTGTTGTCGATAGACTATCTCCAAATATTGCTGGCATGTCTGCATGGCTCAATCCTTTTACCTCCCTGCCAAGGTGGTACCTATTGATCTACTGGTGTTACATGGTTTTGAACTGCTAGGTAGGCAGAAGCTAGAGCTCACTCGGGATCACAGCTTCGAACGGCTTCGAGACCTCCAAAGACCATCTAGATGGTCTCATAAGACCATAGATAAGGAAAGTGACCTCCAAAAGCCATCTAGATGGTCTCATAAGACCATAGATAAGGAAAGTGACCTCCAAAAGCCATCTAGATGGTCTCAATAAGACCATAGATAAGGAAAGTGACCTCCAAAAGCCATCAAGATGGTCTCATAAGACCATAGATAAGGAAAGTGACCTCCAAAAGCCATCTAGATGGTCTCATAGGACCATAGATAAGGAAAGTGACCTCCAAAAGCCATCAAGATGGTCTCATAAGACCATAGATAAGGAAAGTGACCTCCAAAAGCCATCTAGATGGTCTCAATAAGACCATAGGTAAGGAAAGGGATCCTCAAAGACCATCTAGACCAGGGGTCCCCAAACTAAGGCCCAGGGGCCAGATACGGCCCTCCAAGGTCATTTACCTGGCCCCCGCCCTCAGTCTTAGACTTAGGTTCACCCAAAGTCTGAAATGACTTAAAGGCACACAACAACAACAATCCTACTTAACTTGACTATCTCATTAGCCAGAAGCAGGCCCACACTTCCCATTGAAATCCTGAAAGATTTACAATATGTTGGTTAAAACTGTTTTTACTTTTAAATATTGTATTGTTCTTTCATTTACTAATATTGTGCTATGGTAATAATATAATATATTGTGTATACATATAATATTGATAATAACTTATTTATTTATTTATTGCAGTATTTCTATCCCCACCCTTCTCACCCAATAGGGGACTCAGGGTGGCTAATAAGAATAATACAATATAATAATATTGTATAATATAATAATATATTATTGACGATGACACTTTTAAAAACCATTTTGGGGGACATCCCTCTGAAGCAGAAGCAGGGGATTTGATTCCTATTTTGGTCAGGTGTCATTTGTGGACCATGCTTCGGACTCCGTCTCGATTTGTATGTACAGTAGAGTTTCGCTTTTCCAACGTAAACGGGCTGGCAGAACATTGGATAAGCGAATATGTTGGATAATAAGGTGAGATTAAGGAGAATCCTATTAAACATCAAATTATGTTATGATTTTACAAATGAAGCACTAAAACATCATGTTATACAACAAATTTGATAGAAAAAGTAGTTCAATACACAGTAATACTATGTAGTAATTACTGTATTTACGAATTTAGCACCAAAATATCACGATGTATTGAAAACATTGACTACAAAAATGCATTGGATAATCCAGAACATTGGATAAGCGAGTGTTAGATAAGTGAGACTCTACCGGACCATGTTTTGCACTTGTCATGGATAGCATCTTGGACTCTCTGCTTTTAATGTTTTGAACTTCTGGCCTTAATGCTTGAAAAACCTCTGATTTTGATGTTTCGACATTTCAAATCGCTGGTCTGTGACCATAATGAATAAATCCATTCATAAATTTTCATTCATTCACGGGTGGAGAGGAAGAATGAAATTGCATCTGTCAACTCTTCTACACAAGAGTGCATGGGAGAGAAAAGGGAAGAGGAAGGAAGTTGTGCTGATCTGGGCAACAGTTGCTTTTCTGCCATCAGTCTGATTCAAGGTGAAGCCAGCACAATATAGCCAAAGGTTATGTTCTCCACTTCAAGTGAAACCGATCCAGCTGACACAAACCCTTCAAAAATAATGAAAAACTCCAGCAGGTGAAGCTGACTTTAGCTTTTCCATAGTTTCAGTGAGCAAACCAGCACTGACTCTTCAGCAGGCGACTGTGAACTTGTTTGGCTCTTCTCATTCCTGCTTCACAGTGATTTCGAAAAACTCAGCGACTGAAATGAAACAGCAGTAGGGTTCTCATTTGCTCTCGGCAGGTCACCAACCTGTTCTCTGTTATTTCCAGTGAGGGTTTCTTTCCCCCCGAGGGCTGCGGGAATTGGACCTCACTTACACGGATGAAAAATGAGAAAGCTCCTCTGCTTTGGCCCACCTTGTGCATTTCGGAGCTGCCACGTGGGAGTGAAGAACAGCATCAGTACTCTGCCGTTGAGTACAAGCCCCTCCTCACTGCCATCTTATTGACACTTAGTCCCGGATCCCACTGCTACCAAGAAGGATTTCCTTCATAACAGCAATGGTCTAGTTCCAATATTGTGAGCAGCTTTCAGGGAGAGCTGCAATTCATTTCTCAGCTAGTGTGATACTCTAGGCTGCATGAGCACTGGAAACCAGACACCAAGCCAATAAACAATCTAATATCTTTATTAAAGAATTGAAGAAATAAAACAAAAGTAAGCAGAATATATAGTCCAACAATAGACCTTCTGGGAAAGGTCAAATATAGTCCAGTATTATAAAGTCCAATGTCCAGTATTAGAGTTTAAAGATGATAATCCAATTAACCGAAACACACTCAAACTTCCAAGCAGTTTGAGTGGAGAATAATCCAGGTCTTTTGCAAGGGTCTCAGGAAGCTAGTCCAAGGCAAAGGAATTCAAGGCAAGGGAAGGAAACAAGGCAAGGCAAGGCTGAAGATAGTGGATCCAAACATGGTCCAGACTTGACTAGAAGGCGAGGCGCATTGCCCGGTCTACTCGAGAGTAGAGCGCCACAAGGAACTAGAAGCGAAGTTAATCCTCCAACTGACACGTTGACACCGCACTGGCTAGCTAGCGCGCAGAACTTTTAAGGGACTTCAAATCTCCCTTCAAAACAGGTGTCCAACACTTTTCCCAAGGGAAAAACTGGCTAGAGACAACATCTCCGCCAGATGCGAGCCTCCCTGGAAACTCTCAAGGGAAACGGGTTAGTCAGAGGTTTCTCTGACTGCTAATCTCGCGCTTCTCCGTAAGTTAGCCTTCTCCAAGCGACTTGTTTCCCAAAACAGCCTCCTATCAAAGGGAGGGGAACTGCTGGGAACAGGCTCAGTTTCAAGGGCTTTTTTAATGAGCTTCGGGCTCGAACTGTCAACAGGGAGCATCTGGAAGGGGACAGAATCTTGCTGATCCGGCATAAACCCCATATTCTCGTCACTCTGGTCCGCAATGAATACAGGGTCATGGCCCGAGGGTCTCTGGGACATCACAACTAGTGGCATGTAGAAAAGGCTATTACAAATATTCAAAAAGGGAAATAACATTTATTTCTATTTATTTATTTATTTATTTCACGTCAAAAGCATTGTATAAACAAATAAGTTTACAACTGATAACATAAAGGGATCACTGTGTTTTAGATCAAATAGTTGTAGATCAAAAACGGGCAACAGCTACTGCATTGCCTGCTGCTTTAAACATGAGTCTGGGAATGGTGGGCAAGCATACAAATGTGAAGTTGTTTGTTCTGCTTCACAATCGCACAAGCTGCAGGATTCCTCTAGGTAGTGTCATTTTGCCAGGTTGTCTTTTGAATTGCCTGATTTTGCTGCCCACAGGGATATTGTTGCTGGAGGAACATTAAACTTTTCTCATGAAACTTTTCCTTGATTTACGTCTACTGGGAGGAGGCTGGTAGCCATACAGTGGGTGGCTTTCACAGCGTTCAACTTTATTTCTGTCTCAATTGGCAGCAACTTCCATTCAGTGCTACATTCACCTGCTTTGCATTATGCCAGATGGGGCAGCGATACTCAACAGTTGAGTCAGATAAGGCCAGGGCTGACGTTCTTATTCATTTTGAGTCTGCACTCCATGTGCTATTAGTAAGTGCCTGCAGGATATCATTGCATGCAGCAACTGTCAGGCGATGCTGGAATAGGGAGTTAAATCGATCGTCCGTCACCCTGACTGTTTGACGAGTCAGTTCTCTCTGTCTGCTCATCCGAAGGACCACTTGATGCAGCAGCAAAAGTGGCACCAACAAAACAACACCTTTTGTTTCACTGCTGATCCCAGCAGGTCTAATTACTTTATTTTACAAGTTATTTACAATTACTTAAAGCCACATGGCCCGTATTCTCTGCTTGGCGAGGCTGTTATCAGCACAAGCAGTTCCTCAGTTCATGATGAAAGTTCCAGCCAGACAGTTCAAACGGAAGCCCTGACCTATTGGCCCTGTGGGCAATCAATCAAGCTGGCTTGTGCTTAACCCATGCACTGCTGTAATGCTCTGTCAGAAACACAGTTGCAAACACCCAACAGCATAACTTGATATAACATTTCACTTTAACAACAGAACACACTAACAGCTACTTGGTGCTTGGTGTTCGCACAGTATTTCCTAAATGTTAGTGTTCAATCTAAGGTGACATTAAGATATTTAGGGTGGGAACAGCATTCAAGCTCTTCAGAAACCTTCATTTTCCTGTTTGCTTCACAATGACGTAGATGGAAAGCACACACTTGTGTCTTAGCAGGGTTAGGCTTCAGGCCTTTGTAGTAGCTGGAGAGATCTTTCAGGGTTGGTTTTCAACTGTCTCGAAGCCTTTTGATTTTATTGTTAGGCCAAGGCCATCAGCACATATAAAGCTCTTTGTGAGTAGTGGTTGTGGCTCATTGTAAGTAAAAATATTAGACAAGGTTGGTGCAAGAACCTTGAGGTAGACCATTCTTTTGCCTCCAAATTAGACTTATTTTTCATAAAGACAGGAGGCTGGATCTACACTGTGATATAATCCAGTTCACATCACATAATCTGGATTCAGAAGACAGATTATATGGCAGTGTAGATCCAGCCTGGGACAAAATGAGCAAAAATGGTTCTCAGCACAAACTTTTGTAGTCCTAAATTTTCTTATTTTCTCCTTCCACTTTCTTCTCCTTCCACTTTCCTTCTCCATCCTCTGCTTACTTCAATTGCTTACCCTGTAGGCTCAGCCAAAAGAAAAAGGCTGCATCTTCTCCAGATTTTGTGCAAATCCTCATTTTTTGCCACTTTGACTGCAATCTAACGTTGCTTGGTTACAGGTGTGCCAATATGGGGCCAGGCTGTGGCGCAGCTGGCTAGTAAGCAGCTGCTATAAATCACTACTGAGCGAGAGGTCATGAGTTCGAAGCCCAGGTCGGATTAAGCCCCCAACCATTAATAGCCCCGGCTTGCTGTTGACCTATGCAGCCCCGAAAGACAGTTGCACCTGTCAATTAGGGAAATTTAGGGACGCTTTATGCGGGAGGCTAATTTACAACACCATAAAACTGCCAGCAAAACAAGAGGAAAGGAATGAGGAAGTACAGCCACTACTGGACGGTGAAGCAACAGCTCCCCCTGTGGCCGGAATCGTGAAGCTGGAAAAATGTTAAAAATGCCTCTGAGTCTGTCTAATGTATGTTGTTGTCTGTTGGCATTGAATGTTTGCCATATATGTGTTCATTGTAATCCGCCCTGAGTCCCCTTCGGGGTGAGAAAGAAGGGCGGGATATAAATACTGTAAATAAATAAATAATAAATAAATATGTATTTGTGGAGAGTGTGAAAAAGTATGAAAAGGAAGAGGCAATCATGAAATAGGAAGAAGGTGGTACAGGCAGTTCAGGGAGGGGAGTTTCAAGGTTCATGAAAGCGATGGCCGATTTGAATTCAAATTCAAATTGGTTTGCAAAAAAGCCAAGTCAATTTTCAGCATGGAGGTTGGAGGGAACAGCTCTGTTTACTTTTGGATTAATCCAATTTGTGACAAGAGGATCTCACCTGTCCTTAAAAACCTTGTTGATGTTGCAGGTACGATCATCAGCTGTGTGCTTGCAAAGGAAGTGGGGGGGGGGGGCACAGAGGCCAATTTGGGCCGAGGAAAGGCAGAAGACATCCGCCCGTTTTGAATGCTGCAGCTAGTTTCCACATTTGCAGAAGGCAAATTCGCAGAAGGTAGTGTTATGGATGACTCCTATTAGTATGCCTTCTGAGATCTTGCTGATGGAATTAGCGGGAAGGAGACTGTCAATTTATTTCTAGCCAGCCTCAGGGCATTAGCGATGCATGTGTGTGTGTAACGCTGTTGTGATGCAAAGAGCATCCATCATGCATACATGTAGAGACTGGCTGGAAACATGGTGGATAATGCAAAACAAAGCACTCTCCCTTTGAGAGAACACCTGGATTATTCTCCTGCCCTCTGGAGGTTCATATTTCAAACTTGGAAGCAGCAAATTCTCTTGGCCTCCCTCTCATTGAAATCCTCATTTTGTCCATTACGTTTTGGAGCTTGCTGCTCCTTTACATGCATCTCCTGAACCACACCTTCTCCACTTTTAAATGCAAACTTTGTCCAAGCATTTTTGGTTTTTACCCATGGTCGTACCCAAGGGCCTACATTTTAATGTGTTTCTGTCCAGTCGGATGGATCCACGGGAGACCAGTTGTTTAATAATGGAAAAGGTGGTGTTTGCAAACACATTGAAACCAAACATTAGATCTTTTTGAGCACTTATTTGCATAGTTTTGGTATCCTGACTCTGGGCTGTGGCGCAGCTGGCTAGTAACCAGCTGCAATAAATCACTACTGACCGAGAGGTCATGAGTTCGAAGCCCGGGTCGGATTATGTCCCCGACCATTAAATAGCCTGGCTTGCTGTTGACCTATGCAGCCCCAAAAGACAGTTGCATCTGTCAATTAGGGAAATTTAGGTACGCTTTATGCGGGAGGCTAATTTAACTAATTCACAACACCATAAAACTGCCAGCAAAACACGAGGAAAGGAATGAGGAAGTATAGCCACTAGTGGATGGTGAAGCAACAGCTCCCCCTGTGGCCGGAATCGTGAAGCTGGAAAAATGTTAAATGCCTCTGTGTCTGTCTATACTGTATGTTGTTTGTCTGTTGGCATTGAATGTCTGCCATATATATGTTCATTGTAATCTGCCTTGAGTCCCCTTCGGGGTGAGAAGGGCGGAATATAAATACGGTAAATATTTAAGTGCTAATGACTTTCTGCTTGCCCTGAATCCTTACTTAGACGATCCCTTATTATCCGAGTATGATGGTCCTCCAGGTGTGGTGTCTTGGCGGTGGGTACACAAGTGACTGTGGAGTCCTATTCTTGACCCACATGTTCTACCACAGTAAGGACATTGGTTTCCAGATGGAAAGCCGTCCCGGTCAGGGTTGGCTTGACATGCCTTCCTCTTGGCATGTTTCTCCCTTTCGCCCTCCATGTGTGCTCTTCAGATTCCACAACACTGCTGGTCACAGCTGACCTCCAGTTAGAGCACTCGAGGGCCATGGCTTCCCAGTTCTCTCTTGATGTCTATGCCACAGTTTTTAAGGTTAGCTGTAAGCCCATATTTCAATCTCTTTTCCTGTCCACCAACATTCTGTTTTCCGTTCTTGAGTTGGGAGTAGAGTAGCTGCTTTGGGAGATGGTGATCAGGCATTCGGACAACATGGCCTTCAGTCCAGGCAATAAATATATGGGCCGGGCTGTGGTGCAGCTGGCTAGTAACCAGCTGCAATAAATCACTACTGACCGAGAGGTCATGAGTTCGAAGCCCGGGTCGGGTTAAGCCCCCGACCATTAAATAGCCCGGCTTGCTGTTGACCTATGCAGCCCCGAAAGACAGTTGCATTTGTCAAGTAGGGAAATTTAGATACGCTTTATGCGGGAGGCTAATTTAACTAATTTACAACACCATAAAACTGCCAGCAAAACACGAGGAAAGGAATGAGGAAGTACAGCCACTAGTGGACGGTGAAGCAACAGCTCCCCCTGTGGCCAGAATCGTGAAGCTGGAAAAAAATGTTAAATGCCTCTGTGTCTATCTATATATGTTGTTTGTCTGTTGGCATTGAATGTTTGAAATATATGTGTTTATTGTAATCCGCCCTGAGTTCCCTTGGGGGTGAGAAGGGCAGAATATAAATACTGCAAATAAATAAATAAATAACGCTGGTGGTCTTTGCTTCTTCCAACACACTGACATTTGGCCACCTGTCTTCCCAAGAGATTTGTAGGATTTTTTGGAGGCAATGCTGATGGAATTGTTTCAGGAGTTGAGTGTGATGTCTGTAGATAGTCCACATTTCGCATACAGCTTAATGGTGTGACATTAGAAAATGTTGACCATTTCCGCTCCCTTGGCAGCCAACATTGACACTGAAATACAACACTGACCGAGCTCTGCGAGTGCAGCATTTCTCCAAATGAAGCAGAGAGTGTTTGAGGATTGGGACATCCATAGGGACACCAAGGGGCTTGTTTATAAAGCTATTGTCCTCCCAACTCTGTTATATGCCCTGAATCCACCCTCAAGGTGTCTCCTGAATACTTTCCAATAGACACCACCCTTCATCGGTCACTAACCGTTTTCTAGAAGACACATTTCCTCTGCAAACAATATTATGCCTGGTATATTTTCTTTGGTTTTGAATCAAGCTGCTTTCAATCTTTTCTCTACAGTTGCTGTATCTAACAAAGAGCTCTCTCTCTCTCATATACACCTCCCTTTTCCCTCCTTGTATTTCAGACCGTAAGGACTTAAGGGCAGGGATTTTACTCTTTCAAGTGCTATGTGCAATGATACTGCTAAATTAATAAAAATAACACTAGTCACCTTTCACTATCGTCAGGAAGAAGAGAGGGGGAAAACCCAACAGTCTGATGATCTTGCTGAGTTACAAAGGAAAAGCTTGTTCCTTATTTGAAGTGAATCAAACGTGTGAGCAAGGACCTTCCAGCCAAGAGTCTCCAACTGTTACTCTTGAGCTGTCAGGTTTATCAAAGCAATGAGAGACCCTAATAGGACAGCTAACCACAGACACAGCAATTACAATCTGGTTATTTCACAGGTACATTATCATTTCTATTATTAACATTTATCACATTTCGGCTCACAGACAGCGAGTTTTTTTTTTTTATTAATTCTCTTCATTTTCCCGAATCACGCTCTCAGGAATCATAAAGCTACAGGAATCATTTTAACACTGTTTGTGCCATGTTATTTCCCAAGTCTATTGGTATAATGCGGAGTAAAGTTCAAGGAACCAATGTAAATGAACGGCACAGCACACAAGTTTTCATCTGTGTTGTTGTGGGAGGTTTAGCACCAGTTTCCTCTTCTTTTCTCTTTGATAATGATGATGATGATGATGATGATGATGATGATGATGATGATGATGATAATACTGCCATTATAAACTGGCATTATAAACTGAACACAGGCAGAACTGGACAATTTGGACAGAAAAACAAGAAAACTCATGACCATCATTCACTGCACCCTCGCAGTGATGTTGACCAACTATATCTGCCTAGAAGATCAGGGGGCAGAGGACTCTTACAAGGAAAACAAGCAGTCAAAGAAGAAGAACATGTCCTGGCAAAATATGTAAAGCAAAGTGAAGAACCTGCTTTGATTGAAGTCAAAAATCAGAAACTCCTCAAAGCAGAGCAGACAAAAAACCAGTACAAGAAAACCACACTACAAACTAGAGCTGACAACTTGTCATGGAAAGTTCCTTGACAAAATTGAAGGAAAAGCTGATAAGGAGAAGACCTGGCTCTGGCTCACGAATGGGACACTGAAGAAGGAGACAGAAGGCCTGATCCTTGCAGCCCAGGAGCAAGACATCAGGACAAAGGCAATTAAGACCAAGATCGAAAAATCAGCTGATGACCCAAAATGCAGACTGTGCAAGGAAACCGACGAAACCATTGATCATATCCTCAGCACAGACAGACTACAAACAGAGGCACAACCATGTGGCTGAAATGATTCATTGGAACTTATGCCTCAAGTACCACCTCCCAGCAGCAAAGAACTGGTGGGATCACAAACCTGCAAAAGTATTGGAAAATGAGCTCGCAAAGATACTGTGGGACTTCTGAATCCAGACTGACAAAGTTCTGGAACACAACACACCAGACATCACAATTGTGGAAAAGAAAAAGGTTTGGATCATTGATGTTGCCATCTCAGGTGACAGTCGCATTGACGAAAAACAACAGGAAAAACTCAGCCGCTCTCAGGACCTCAAGATGGAACTTCAAAGACTCTGGCAGAAACCAGAGTAGGTGGTCCCGGTGGTGATGGGCACACTGGGTGCCGTGCCAAAAGATCTCAGCCGGCATTTGGAAACAATAGGCATTGACAAAATTACAATCTGCCAACTGCAAAAGGCCACCCTGCTGGGATCTGCACGTATCATCCGAAAATACATCACACAGTCCTAGACACTTGGGAAGTGTTCGACTTGTGATTTTGTGATACGAAATCCAGCATATCTACCTTGCTTGCTGTGTCATACAATAAAATAATAATAATAATAATTTGGAAACAATAGACATTGACAAAATTACGATCTGCCAACTGCAAAAGGCCACCCTACTGGGATCTGCGCGCATCATCTGAAAATACATCACACAGTCCTAGATAATTGGGAAGTGTTCGACTTGAGATTTTGTGATACGAAATCCAGCATATCAATCTTGTTTGCTGTGTCAGACAATATAATAATAAACAGATTGAAAGATATGGTGGGAGTGAGAAGTTGCCATGCATTTGGGAACGGGTTGGGTCGATACAGGGAACGCCGTGGATGTAGCCTACCTGGATTTCAGTAAGGCCTTCGACAAAGTCCCCCACGACCTTCTGGCAAACAAACTAATGTGGGCTAGACAAAACTACGGTTAGGTGGATCTGTAATTGGCTAAGCAAATGAACCCAAAGTGGAGTGCCGCAGGGCTCCGTCCTGGGCCCGGTTCTGTTCAACATCTTCATTAACGACTTAGACGAAGGGTTAGAAGGCACGATCATCAAGTTTGCAGACGACACCAAACTGGGAGGGAGAGCCAACACTCCAGAAGACAGGAGCAGAATTCAAAACGATCTTGACAGACTAGAGAGATGGGCCGAAACTAACAAAATGAAGTTCAACAGGGACAAATGCAAGAGACTTCACTTCGGCAGAAAAAATGGAAATCAAAGATACAGAATGGGGGACGCCTGGCTCGACAGCAGTGTGTGCGAAAAAGACCTTGGAGTCCTCGTGGACAACAAGTTAAACATGAGCCTACAATGTGATGCGGCAGCTAAAAAAGCCAATGGGATTCTGGCCTGCATCAATAGGGGAATAGCGTCTAGATCCAGGGAAGTCCTGCTCCCCTCTATTCTGCCTTGGTCAGACCACACCTGGAATCACACTGTGTCCAATTCTGGGCACCGCAGATGAAGGGAGATGTTGACAAGCTGGAAAGCGTCCAGAGGAGGGCAACTAAAATGATCAAAGGTCTGGAGAACAAGCTCTATGAGGAGCGGCTTAAAGAGCTGGGCATGTTTAGCCTGCAGAAGAGAAGGCTGAGAGGAGACATGATAGCCATGTACAAATACGTGAAGGGAAGTCATAGGGAGGAGGGAGGGAGCTTGTTTTCTGCTGCCCTGCAGACTAGGACGCGGAACAATGGCTTCAAACTACAGGAAAGGAGATTCCACCTGAACATCAGGAAGAACTTCCTCACTGTGAGAAGGGCTGTTCGACAGTGGAACTCTCTCCCCGGGGCCGTGGTGGAGGCTCCTTCTTTGGAGGCTTTTAAGCAGAGGCTGGATGGCCATCTGTCGGGGGTGCTTTGAATGCGATTTCCTGCTTCTTAGCAGGGGGTTGGACTAGATGGCCCAAGAGGTCTCTTCCAACTCTACTATTCTATGATTCTATGATTCTATTTAGCTACGAGAAGCATCACAGTGGACTTCTCTGGGCAAGAATAAGAAGTATGCCCCTGAAATACACAGAACTTTATTCTGTTTTGGTCAAACATCTCCTGGAATGACCCGGCGTCCAGTTCTGGGCACTGAAAAATTCAAGAAGGATATGGACAAATTGGAACATGTCCAGAGAAGGGCAACCAAAAAATGATCAAAGGTCTGGAAGCCAAACACTTTGAGGAGAGGCAAAGTGAGTCAGGTATGTCTCGCTGGGAAAAGAGAAGGTTAAGAGGTTTACGATAGTCATGTTTAATATTTGAACAGATGCCATATTGAGGAGGGAATGAACTCATTTCCAGTTTGGTACTTAATGCAAATCCCTTGCCCTTTGGATGAATCCTGGCTGTGTTATTTGCTTTAATAAAATCCACAGGTTAATTATGGGCCCCATTTAAGCGGGGCTTCTTTTCTCCTCTCTGTTTAATTCCATCAAGGGTCCTCTTCAGCTTGTGTTGTGTTACAAAGCAAGAGGACAACCTTCTGCATGCCGCATAATAACCCAGGTAATGACTTCACAAACCTTTTCATCTCATAAGCCTCATACACTTGAGCAGGCATTGATGAATAGCTGCCTGGTAACATGTCTATTATGGCATCCCTTTCATTTCTACCCGTTGTGCAAGTTTACAAGTACAGATGGAAAGCCCATCTAAGGGCGAAATTGCACACAATATATCACCCCACTCCCTGTGTTTTTAATGATGAATATTTTTTTTTGCTATGATTTGAACATAGAAGGAAATTCTCACAACTGAGCAGAACCTGGAAGATTGAGGCTCATATGGCTAAGCATCTGTGGCCAAGGTGCCCAAACTACTAGGAAAGCAGAGGAGGAACATGAGATTTGCAGAAAAAAATAAAATACACGGCAACAACTGATATTAGAGAAAATTGGTACAAGATGCTATACCGCTGGTATTACACCCCGGAAAGTTCCAATGAATCATTTGGGCCACATAGTTGTGGCTCTGTTTGTAGTCTGTCTGTGCGATTTTCTTACAGCAATTGAGGATATGATCAATGGTTTTGTCAGTTTCCTTGCATAGTCTGCATTTTGGGTCATCAGCTGATTTTTCGATCTTGGCCTTTATTATTATTATTATTATTATTATTATTATTATTATTTGCAAGACTGTTTTCTGCTGCCATGGAGACTAGGAACAATGGCTTCAAATGACCGGAAAGGAGATTCCACCTGAATATTAGGAAGACCCTCCCAACTGTGGGAGCTGTTCAGCAGTGGAACTCTCTGCCCCGGAGTGTGGTGGAGGCCCCTACTTTGGAGGCTTTTAAGCAGAGGCTGGATGGCCATCTGTCGGGGGTGCTTTGAATGTGATTTTCCAGCTTCTTGGCAGAATGGGGTTGGATTGGATGGGCCACCAGGTCCCTTCCAATTCTAGGATTCTATGATTCCTTTCTGATGCTTGAAGTTGAGGACAACTCACATTCAAAACCACCAAGCAAGCCGATACATTTCATCCCTTACTCTTTTTCCCCTCTACTCGTATTGTTACAATGGTGACATTTCGAAGTGAAATATCACAGGCATCCAAAAAGATGCTCACAAGCTTCTCCTTTTATAGAACCGATCCACTGAGGTTGAGCAGGAGCAAACAGTGTGGTTGTGTGTCATTTTGAATGTCAAATGTTTTCGACCTTTTTGCCTGTGGCATCTGTTCTGAATTCCACCGAACAAATAATGGAAGAAGAAACGATCATTCAGTCATTTGGAGCTGGTTTTGCACCGTCGTTTTCTCCTCCCTCCCTCTCCCTCTCAGTGGTGTCTGTGCAAGGAACCGAATATCATATAGCTTCCCCCAGTTTGTTGCACAGGATTACCGAAAAAAGCTTTGCGCCAGGGCAATGCACTTCCAACTCCTGGCGCAGATTAGACTGCCAGTGTGAAGAGTGTGTCAAAGCGAGTGGGAGAAAAAACGAGAATGGCAAAGTGATCATTATGTTTAACAGCCCCACACTTCTGTAATCTGTTAAGATACCCTCTAAAACAGGCCTGGGAAAGAGAACAAGGGGTTCCGTGTTCTCCAGAGAACTTTAGGGGATATTCTTAGCTCAGACAGGAAACATGGTGTCTGATGAATATGTAGGAAACCCTGAAAACACTGGAAAGTAAAACTTGATCCGGTGAGAAAATTGTTAATGTGGGATTTGTGTATTGGTAGTCTGGAAAGAGTTAATTGCTGAGAAGCTGTGTTGACCTTGGTGTGTGGCTGGAGCTGGGGAGTATCCAGACACAAGTGTTTGTACATTACTGATTGCATCAGTTCAGTTCTGTTCTGAGTTGTGTTGAGTTCTGTTCTGCTGTCTGCTGAGAAGTCAAGTCCTGTGTCCATTGTCTGCAAGTCTGTTTGTCTTGTACAGTAAAACTTTGTATATAGTTTTACCATCGTCTCTGATGTCTCTTCGTTCTCCATTCCACTGACTCCATCCAACTGCTGCTGTGCTGCGTAATAACTCTGACAATTGGGTTATGGGCCCAGACTGACCAGTTCCTAGACTGCCCAGATCCTAGCCTGGACCAGAGTTCTGGAGTTTGGAGTGGAGAGAAAGTTGGAGCTGTAAATCTAGAAGCTTGAGGGGGAGACTGACAGAAGCTGCTGAAAATGTGGAACCATCAGTGGCTGGGCTGAAACTCGAGAGCGAGGGTCTCCGGAAGGTGAGAGGATGGCTGCCTCAAATTCACTGACAATGATTGAGAAATTAAATGACCATAACTATAAATTAAATGATTGAGAAATTAAATGACCATAACCAGTTCTCTGCTCCGCTACCCCTGGCCAAATCTATTAGGCTGTGCGTTGTTTTGTTCTCTGGCATTGACTCCAAAGAAAATCTGGCGGAGGTTCTCCTTTTCCCCATTCTCTCCCATACATTTTTGTCTTCTAGCAAAGACTATATGCAAAGTTTCAAAGAGACACTGGGGTTTTGAAAACATCTTTGGGATTCCTTCAGAGCACATAAGGAAGGGAAGAGAAAGAGGCAAAAAGAAGAAAATGGTATCTGTGCTAAGCATGTGCCAAACACATGCTAGAGTGGATATTTAAAGGTATGTTTAGCAGTCCTGTAGGTCCCCTGGTGGCACAGTGTGTTAAAGTGCTGAGCTGCTGAACTTGCGGACCAAAAGGTCCCAGGTTCAAATCCCGGGAACGAAATGAGCGCCTGCTGTTAGCCCCAGCTCCTGCCAACCTAGCAGTTCGAAAACATGCAAATGTGAGTAGATCAATAGGTACCACTCCGGCGGGAAGGTAACGGTGCTCCATGCAGTCCGTTCAGTTCAGCAATTTATTACGGTCTATGACCAGAATATATGGAAATGGGCACAGGTGCCCGAAAAGGGGAATCGCAGTTCCCATAAAAGTCAGATAAAAGAACAAGTTAAAAGCATGCTATAATAAAAACAAATTAAAAGCAGACTATTAGCAGCGTCAGCTAATAGTAAATATCGGTCCACTAAGAGGCTCTGGAGGGGGGGGGGATAGAGGGAGCATTTGCAGTCTTTCAGTTATAACAGATTGCTCTGGCTACAGGCCCTGTGGGGTCAGTTATCATCCGTCTGATGGAAATTGCTGCCGCACAGAACCTGGCGACACTATAGGTTATTGCAGAACAGGAGTCTGAGAGCAGCAGAGAGGTGTAGTATCTTTCAGTGCGTCCTGGATGTTTTAAAAGCCAAGGAGTGATGAAATTGATTCTAATATCTCTATAAAACATACACTGGAGGAGCACGTGCTCGATTGTTTCGATATGGCCAGACTCACAAGGGCATAGTCTCTCCGGAGCAGGGGTCTTCCGGATGGGAGGGCGTGGCATCTTGCAAGAGTGAAGGCTTCACAATGATTAGGCACCTCCAGGTTTGTTGAATAAGCCATGGGAGCGATGGTATATCTGTTGTCTGCACTAATGTTAAAGACTGGAGAGCAAGCTAAATCAGATTGTCGCTCTGTGTCCAGGATCCATTGTCTGATGTGGACCTTAGCTTGGTCCCATCCCATGCTTAGTAGATGTTTTTGAGAGAAGCCTAGAGTTACGATTTTTTTTTTTTTTGCAAAGTTTGGGCTCCATGCAGTCATGCCGGCCACATGACCTTGGAGGTGTCTATGGACAACGCCGGCTCTTCGGCTTAGAAAAAGGAGATGAGCACCAACCCCCAGAGTTGGTCACGGCTGGACTTAACATCAGGGGAAACCTTTACCTTTACCTTTAGCAGTCCAGTTGAGGTATATGCGCTTTCCATAACGCCTCTGGGCTTTCCCAAAAAGACATATGGAAATCCAGTCATGGTCAGATGAAACCAGTCATGGTCAGATCAGAACCTGGTTGGGATTGTTAGCCCCCTTTACATGTGGAAGGTGACTGGCCCCATCTATGCTGCCATATAATGCAATTTGAAACTATACCGTTAAGTATATTCAGTGACTGAGTTCAACACTTTGAATTTCAGTATTGTCCCACGCAGATAAAAGTCTTAGGAATGCCTGGTCAATGAAATAAACAACTGATAATTTCTTCTGTAAATTGTGGTTCACACTTTAGATAAATCCCGCATTGTCCCATGCAAGTTAATGTCTTGGAGATGCGTATAAAAGAGTGTAAAACATAAAGGAGTGTAGAATCCTACTTGTTATGTTGAAAAAACATACAAGCATGAAAATAATGTTTGATGTAATGTTGTAAACAGTGTTCATTTGTGCATTACTCATGCGCCTGTAATGATTATAATTAGTTTGTTACCTAAACTAGTGTTTGTCATCAGTAATGGACTAGATCAGGGGTCCTCAAACTTTTTAAGTGGAGGGCTGATTCACAGTCCCTCAGATGGTTGGGGGGCCGGACTAGGATGAAATAGTCAAAAGTTATGATTGTTGTTGTTGTTGTATGCCTTCCAATCATTTCAGACTTAGGTCAACTTTAAGTCTGAAGTTTAGGACAGGGGTCAGGCAAATGACCTTGGTGGGCTGCATCCGGCCCATGGGCATTAGTTTGGGGACCCCTGATCTAGACGATCTCATAAGACCATAGGTAAGCAAAGAGACCTCCAAAGACCATCTAGATGGTCTCATAAGACCATAGGTAAGGAAAGGGACTCTCAAAGGCCATCTAGATGATCTCATCAGGTCACCAGAAGATCATAGATAAGGACAGGGACCCTCAAAGACCATCTAGATGGTTTCATAAAACTATAGTTAAGGAAAGGGGCCCCCAAAGACCATCTAGACAATCTCATAAAATCATAGGTAAGGAAAGGGACCCTCAAAGGCCATCTAGACAGTCTCATAGGACCATAGGTAAGGAAAGTGACCTCCAAAAGCCATCTAGATGGTCTCATAAGGCCATAACTAAGCAAAGAGACCTTCACTGACCATCTAGATCAGGGGTCCTCAAACTTTTTAATCCACAATCCTTCAGACTGTTGAGGGGCCGGATTATCATTTGAAAAAAAAATACAAACAAATTCCGATGCACACTGCACATGTCTTATTTGTAGTGCAAAACAACAACAATGAAAGAACAATACAATATTTAAAAATGAAAACAATTGTAACCAGCATAAACCTATCAGGATTTCAATGGGAAGTGTGGGCCTGCTTCTGCCCAATGAGATAGTCAAGTGAATTAGGATTGTTGTTGTTGTTGTTGTTGTGTGCCTTCAAGTCATTTCAGACTTTGGGCGAGCCTAAGTCTAAAATTATCTATTTATTCATTTACTACATTTATTTATTACATTTATATCCTGCCCTTCTCACCCTGAAGGGGACTCAGAGCAGCTGTATGTACATGCAATATATTATATTATTAATATAGCACAATATTAGCATTATATATTACTATATTGAACTATACCACTATACTGCAATATATGTAATATATAACATATAATTAATATTATTATATGATATTATTATTAATGTTATATTGTATAACATTATAATATTATTATCAATATTATATGTATATACAATATATTATATTATTAAAAATGATATAAAATATTATAAAACTGAGGGCAGGGGCCAGGTAAATGACCTTGGAGGGCTGCATCTGGCCCCCAGGCCTTAGTTTGGGGACCCCTGCACTATACTGTAATATTATATGTAATATATAACATATAATTAATATTATTATATGGTATTAGTATTATATTGTATAACATGATAATATTATCAATATTATATGTAAATACAATATATTATTAAAATGATATAAAATATTATATTATAAAACTGAGGGCGGGGGCCAGGTAAATGACCTTGGAGGGCCGCATCCGGCCCCCGGGCCTTAGTTTGGGGACCCCTGATCTAGACGATCCTATAAGGCCATAAGTAAGCAAAGAGACCTCCAAAGACCAGGTAGACTTAGGTCAAGCCTAAGTCTAAAGTTTAGGACAGGGGACAGGTCAATGATCTTGGAGGGCCGCATCCGGCCCCCGGGCCTTAGTTTGGGGACCCCTGATCTAGATCATCTCATAAGGCCATAAGTAAACAAAGAGACCTCCAAAGACCAGGTAGACTTAGGTCAAGCCTAAGTCTAAAGTTTAGGACAGGGGCCAGGTCAATGACCTTGGAGGGCCGCATCCGGCCCCCGGGCCTTAGTTTGGGGACCCCTGATCTAGATCATCTCATAAGGCCATAAGTAAACAAAGAGACCTCCAAAGACCAGGTAGACTTAGGTCAAGCCTAAGTCTAAAGTTTAGGACAGGGGCCAGGTCAATGATCTTGGAGGGCCGCATCCGGCCCCCGGGCCTTAGTTTGGGGACCCCTGGACTAGATGAAGGCGAACAAACTGAAACTTAATCCAAACAAGGCAAAGGTACTTCTGGTCAATCGGAAGATAGATCAGGAAATAGGGATCCAGTCATATAATCCAGTTCCAGAATGCAGATTAACTGCATTCAGTCAATTCTGCATTATATGAGTTTACACTGACCATGATAATGCAGTAGAAAGGGCCAGGGTGTGTGGGATCCCATTGACACTATCCAATGTTTAGAAGCCATTCATGCACTCTTCAAATTCTGCCATTCTGCTCATTAAAAAAAAAAAAAAAAAACCTTGTGCTTGACTGCCATGGGAGTGACACATCTCTAGAGAGCCTTAAGCCCTGCTCCTCTTGTGATGGACAGAATGAAAGTAAGCACTTTCACGTTGCCTTCCCATGATAAGGCAGGGAGAGAAATGTGAGCCTGTTGCTGGTAATGGGCAGAGAAAAGGGAAAGGAGAGGAAATGGATTTCAATCAAGTGTCATGATTTGTCTTGATTCAAGAGCACTTTTGACTTCTATGCCAGGCCACCATGCCCCAGATGCCACAGGGAGTGACATGACAGCTGCAGACATTTTCAAGAAAAACAACAAGAAAGAAAGAATGCAATTCTTCTTCCCAGATTTCTGGATCCCATCCCAAAGTGGGCTATGTATACATCAGGGGTCCTCAAACTTTTAAATCCGAGGGCCGGTCCACAATCTTTCAGACTGTGGAGGGGCCGAATTATCATTTGAAAAAAAAAAAACCCAAACAAATTCCTGTACACACTGCACATGTCTTATTTGTAGTGCAAAACAACAACAAAAGAACAATACAATATTTAAAAATGAAAACAATTGTAAACAACAAAAACCTATCAGGATTTCAATGGGAAGTGTGGGCCTGCTTCTGCCCAATGAGATAGTCAAGTTAATTAGGATTGTTGTTGTTGTGTGACTTCAAGTCATTTCAGATTTTGGGCGAGCCTAAGTCTAAAATTATTTATTTATTTATTCATTTACTACATTATTTATTACATTTATATCCTGCCCTTCTCACCTTCTCACTCCAGAGCAGCTGTATGTACATACATTATATTATTAGCATAGCACAATATTAGCATTATATATTACTATATTGAACTATACCACTATACTGTAATATTATATGTAATATATAACATATAATTAATATTATTATATGGTATTATTAGTATTATATTGTATATTATAATATTATCAATATTATATGTATATACAATATATTATATTATTTAAAATGATATAAAAATATTATATTATAAAACTGAGGGCAGGGGCCAGGTAAATGACCTTGGAGGGCCGCATCCGGCCCCCGGGCCTTAGTTTGGGGATCCCTGGTATACATCATAGAATCCTAGAGTTGGAAGAAACCTGGTGGGCCATCCAGTCCAACCCCATTCTGCCAAGAAGCAGGAAAATCACCTTCAAAGCGCCCCTGGCAGATGGCCATCCAGCCTCTACTTAAAAGCCTCCAAAGAAGGAGCTTCCACCACACCCTGAGGCAGAGAGTTCCACTGCTGAACATACTCAAGCATGTGGAGAGGAGGAGGATTAGTACTTTACTTAAATATTGACTCAGCTAATGGAGACTTACCTCAGCCCGGGTGGCCTATTGCTAGGTGTATGACACGTTTTAAATGTGTTAACTACTTATGATGATTATTGGAATCATTGGAAAAATTTCTCCCGATTATTTTATCTTTATATTTAAATTTTTAACTTGTCATTTTGAGTTGTTTTATAAGTACAGTAGAGTCTCACTTATGCAAGCCTCGCTTATCCAAGCTTCTGGATTATCCAATGCATTTTTGTAGTCAATGATTTCAATACATCGTGATATTTTGGTGCTAAATTCGTAAATACAGTAATTACTTCATAACATTACTGCGAATTGAACTACTTTTTCTGTCAAATTTGTTGTCTAACATGATGTTTTGGTGCTTAATTTGTAAAATCATAACCTAATTTGATGTTTAATAGGCTTTTCCTTAATCCCTCCTTCTTATCCAAGATATTCGCTTATCCAAGCTTCTGCCGGCCCGTTTAGCTTGGATAAGTGAGACTCTACTGTATATCCTGATGTTATCTATTGGATTGTTTATTATCTGAAGTGTTTTATCATGTTATTATCATGTTATTTTAGCTTTGGCATTGAATGTTTGCCCGTTTTTGTTGTACGCTGCCCTAAGTCCCTTTTGGGAGATAGGCTGGGATAGAAATAAACTGTATTTATGTATATATCACATTGAAAGAACAAATACTGCATCAAAACAATAAAAGCAATGGGTTGTTGTGTGTTTTCCGGGGTGTGTGGCAATATTCCAGAAGCATTCTCTCCTGACATTTCGCCCACATCTATGACAAGCATCCTCAGAGGTTGTGAGGTGTATATACAGTAGAGTCTTGCTTATCCAATGTTCTGGATTATCCAACGCATTTTTGTAGTCAATGTTTTCAATACATCATGATATTTTGGTGCTAAATTTGTAAATACAGTAATTACTAGGTAGCATTACTGTGTATTGAACTACTTTTTCTGTCAAATTTGTTGTATAACATGATTTTTGGTGCTTAATTTGTAAAATCATAACATAATTTGATGTTTAATAGGCTTTTCCTTAATCCCTCCTTATTATCCAACATATTCGCTTATCCAACGTTCTGCCGGCCCGTTTATGTTGGATAAGTGAGACTCTAATGTATTTTTGTCTGGTCCCTAATTGTAAAACAATGATGTCTTATGTTGCAGATTGTCCAAATGTGGGAGTGATGAAATATCTTAAATGGATGACAAAATGGTTAGATTGTGCTTGTTTGGATGCAAAAAAACCTTGCATTTGCTTAGCTGAATTATTAGTGCGACACAAATTAAGACTGCTAATTAGAGTAACAACATCCTACCCAATGTTAATCTTTTGGAAAAGAACTGATTACAGACAACGACAACCAAATGCCATATTTGCCTTCAATAAATCCTAAAGCAGTGGCACGTCCATATTTTTTCCCTCATTCCTGGGCATTTAATCCAACATTTTGGTGGAATATTCAGCGGAAAGCTAATAAAATAACAATGAAGCGTGACATTGTTGGCGAAAATTATCAAGCATTTGGACACAGAGCTAGGTCAGGACATTCTCCACCATTTAGATTGTGGAAGAGGTTGCCCAAAAGCGATCATCGATTTCCACTTCCCTGTGAATATGGCTTCAGGTATTTGGAAAGATGATCAACGGCTGTCAGTTTCTCTCTTGTTTGTCCAAGGGCTATTTTTGTATTGAGACTGAAAAGCATTAAACGGAATGGAACCCCCTTCCTATCATCTTTTTGAAAGGAGTATAATAATGTGTTATTATGTTTGCTATGTAATGTTTGTGTTGTTTTTATGATTGGAAACCACCCTGAGTCCCATCCGGGAGATAGGGCGGTATATAAATAAAGTTTTATTATTACGTATTATTATTTGCGAGCTGAAAAGCTCGGCTTTGGGAAAACATGGCCCTTTGAATCAACTGTCACCATCACTCCAGGAATATGAAGAACTTCAGATCAATAATAGCGAAGACCTCTTTAGTCCTATGAACCCCGGTGGCGAAGTGTGTTAAAGCACCGAGCTGCTGAACTTGCAGACCGAAAGGTCCCAGGTTCAAATCCCAGGAGTGGAGTGAGCGCCCACTGTTGCTCCAGCTTCTGCCAACCTAGCAGTTCAAAACATGCCAATGTGAGTAGATCAATAGGTCAGGAAGGTAGAGGCGCTCCACACAGTCATGCCAGCCATATGACCTTGGAGGTGTCTACGGACAACACCGGCTCTTCGGCTTAGAAATGGAGATGAGCACCAATCCCCAGAGTCAGACTTAATGTCAGGGGAAACCTTTACCTTCATATTGTCCTAACCTTGCCACATTCTGCATAATAATATCGGCACCAAATACAGTAGAGTTCTGGTTATCCGACTTCCGCTTATCCGACACACCGTATTATCCGACGATTCTCCAGCTTCTTGCCCCTCCCGATGGGTGCCTGGAGCTTAGAGAAGCCTGCTGCACGTTGCTGTTTTTCTATGCAGCAATGCGCAGCGGGCCTCTCCAAGCCAGGTGCTTGCCAGGCGGGACGAGACACAACCGGCACAAACATTTCCCTCCTGGCAAGCACCAGGCGCTTGGAGAGGCCCCTGCATGTTGCTGCCTAGAAAAAAAGCTGTTTTTCTAGGCAGCAGCGGGGCTCTTCAAGGTGAATGCTTGCCGGGAGAGAAAAGTCTCATCCCTCCCGGCCGAGCGCCCGGCTTGGAGCGTGGAGAGACTTGGATAACAGGGCCTCCTTAACATCCAACAGTTTCGGTTATCCAACATTCGGCCCGCCCATTTCTGTTGGATAACCAGAATTCTGCTGTATCCCTACATAGGCTTGTCGCAGCTATCAAACTGGGGTTCCAAACATTCAACCCCTTCTGCGGAAGCTGCACCCTCCGTCCAAGGAGAAAACCCCAAAACAAACTGTCTTTTAGTAAAGAAAGATTTATATGAGAATATGTACAAACACAACAGTCCTTGGCTTTTATCAGCTGCTTTCAAACGGTGAAACAAAATGTTCTTATCTTCAAGCTTTCAAGCTCCAACCTTTCAAACTCTCTGGTTTCCAGACTCTCCATCTTCAAACTCTCTTCAGCTCCAGCTGAAGATGTTGATGTTGATGTTGAGCTGATGTTGATGTTGAGCTTCAGCTTCAGCTCAACATCAACATCAACATCAACATCTCCATCTCCATCTCCATCTCCATCTCCATCTCTATCTCCATCATCACCATCATCACCACCATCACCACCATCTCCATCTCCATCACCAACTCAAGATTTACTCAGTCTCTATTAATAGCACTCAGTTTTTAAGCAGGTGTCTTGATTGCTGCTGGTCATACATGGATAGGACATAATTCTTACAAACACTTATCCATTTTCACATAAGAAATGATCTAAATAATAGAAAACTCTGACATCCCCCCCCTTTTGTTATGTGTTCAGTGAGTACAAGTTCTGCACTTCAGATAGGCAGATCATTTCCCTCTGCAAACAGATCCGGTGAAGACTCATTCTTCACAAGGACTCAACTGCATATGAGCAAAGTGCACATGCCAACTAATGGGTCCTCGTCTCATCCACTCCACCTTCCTTGTACACCATCTCTTCTTCTGCTTGGAGTTGTGCACTGACTATAAACTGAAACTGTGTTATGAACTTGAGACTCCTCATCAATACGAATACATATCAATTCTGCCCTGAAGCACTTTTGGCTCACTCATTACTTCCTCCATCACTCAACTCCACTACTACTCTTCGCTGCTCTTGAGTTCAGAAGGCCACTTGGCTTCATGATCATAAAGGGCTTTAAAACACACTTTCTGCCATTCCAGTCTGTCATATTCAAGCCTCCGGGCATGACTGAAGCTACTCATCTAAATAGTGAGCACAATCTTGATGCAAGATCTTATACCAAAGGGAAAATCTTAAGCTATGTTTTTGACAGTGTGGGCTACATTCTGAATAATGTAGTTCCAGCTCATATTATCAATGCACTGGTTACACATTCTAAAGGTTGGCAGGGGGCAACTCAAAGACGGCTCCTTGTGTTTGTTATTCGCAGGTGGCTTCCGGTGTGAGACCGGATTTGAAAAGAATGTTTTGTCCCCATTCCATTCTTGCTCATCTCACTGCCATCCAACCCTTTTTAAAGATCTATCTAGAACAGTGAATTCTAAAATCAATTGCAAAATTACAGCCTATCAACTTTGGCACATTTTTTCAGTTCTTTCATTTGAAGTTCATGACCATGTTAGCATCACTGACATTTGCATTGCTAAAATGCTGCTTAAAATCAACTGTCCTATTCCAGACAACACAATAGAGTAACTATAAATTACCAATGACCAAGAACAGATAGCAGATTTAACATCCAAGTACAGAATCAGGATGAGAAATAAATTCCATAATCTGCTTCATGTTGAAGTACTGTATATACTCAAGTATAAGCCTAGTTTTTCAGCCCTTTTTTAAGACTGAAAAAGCCCCCCTCAGCTTATACTCGGGTGAGGGTCCTGGTTGGCTTATATTTGGGTCAGCTTATACTCCAGAATATATAGTACATTTATTATTTTTCTCTATTATTGTTGCTACTATTACATTTATTTTACTCTATTATTATTATTATTATTATTATTATTATTATTATTATTATTATTATTATTATTATTATTAATATATGTAACAATAATAATAATTAAAAATACAGGAAAATAATACATGTAATAATAAATAGAGTAAAATAATAAATGCAACAATAATATCAGAGTAAAATAATACATGTATTAATAATAATAATAATGTAAAATAAATGTAATAGTGGTGACAATAATAGAGAAAAATAATAAATGTAATAGTACCAATAATAATAGAGAAAAATAATAAATGTACCATATATTCTCAAGTATAAGCTGACCCAAATATAAGCCAACCAGGACCCTCACCCGAGTATAAGCCAAAGTGGGCTTTTTCAGTCTTAAAAAAAGGGCTGAAAAACTAGGCTTATACTCGAGTATATACAGTAAGTTGAATTTGCACAAGACATAGTTAATCACAAGATTAAATCTAGGGGAATAGGTAAAGGTAAAAGTTTTCCCCTGACATTAAGTCTCGTCGTGTCCGACTGGGGGTTGGTGCTCATCTCCATTTTTAAATCAAAGAACCGGCGTTGTCCATAGACACCTCCAAGGTCATGTGGCCCCTGATATGACTGCATGGAGCACAGTTGCAGGAATACTTGGATGCAAATGCTGACCTTCACACTTTTTGCCTTCCTATTTGCAAGCTGAAAACATGCAGTGGCTTTTTTTTTTTGGTTACATGGATGTCTATTTGCAACCTATTTGCAAGGGATTTTCTGACACAGACATCTCAACATAGATGGCCCACTGGACCAAAGAACATTGATTCCATTAATTAAATAATTATCTGTTCTGTGGGATTTGCATTGATTTTTCCCCTTGCAGATTGCCCCAAATACTCCCAACCAAGAAGCTTCATGCAACTGTACTTTTTCATTCCATTAATAAAACGGGGATTTGTGCATGTCTCCTTAACCTACCTAGTAGTCCAGAGAGCAAGGATGAAATAAAATCGTTTGAAAATAAAAACCCATCAAAGTCCTCAAGCATCCCTAACTACTGAATATTTATCTGACTAAATAAATATCTGGCTGAATAGTCAGTAAACTTTAAATTAATCTTCCTTTCCTCCCTTTTCTCTGTGCACTGAATGACGCTAATATGATGGTAACTTTATAGCACATTAGTAGTCACAGTGAATGCAGCAAAAATTTATTTGCAAATAAGTAATAAGCTAATAGAACTAAATAGTGATAATTGTAACTGATGGATAGTTTTAATGAGGTTTTTATGTATGTGGTGGACAAACATGCAGATTTATGTGGATTTCTTTGGATGGACTGATTGCCTTTTAATTTTCGACTTCTGTCGTTAGTGCTACCTTGTTTTCTTCAATCCTGGTAAAAGGTTAAAATATCTTCTAATCTGCTATTATTATTATTATTATTATTATTATTATTATTATTATTATTATTATTATTATTATATTGTATGACACAGCAAACAAGATAGATATGCTGCATTTCGTATCACAAAATCACAAGTCGAACACTTCCCAAGTGTCTAGGACTGTGTGATGTATTTTCGGATGATGCGCACAGATCCCAGTCGGGTGGCCTTTTGCAGTTGACAGATCGTAATTTTGTCAATGTCTATTGTTTCCAAATGCCGACTGAGATCTTTTGGCACGGCACCCAGTGTGCCGATCACCACCGGGACCACCTGCACTGGTTTCTGCCAGAGTCTTTGAAGTTTAATCTTGAGGTCCTGGTAGCGGCTGAGTTTTTCCTGTTGTTTTTCGTCAATGCAACTGTCACCTGGGATGGCAGCATCAATGATCCAAACCTTTTCTTTTCCACAACTGTGATGTCTGGTGTGTTGTGTTCCAGAACTTTGTCAGTCTGGATTCAGAAGTCCCACAGTATCTTTGCGTGTTCATTTTCCACGACCTTTGCTGGTTTGTGATCCCACCAGTTCTTTGCTGCTGGGAGGTGGTACTGGAGGCATAAGTTCCAATGGATCATTTGGGCCACGTAGTTGTGCCTCTGTTTGTAGTCTGTCTGTGCAATGTTCTTACAGCAGCTGAGGATATGATCAATGGTTTCATCGGTTTCTTGCAGGGGGTTGGATTGGATGGCCCATGAGGTCTCTTCCAACTCTACGATTCTATGATTCTATGGTTTCCTTGCACAGTCTGCATTTTGTTTTTCGTCAATGCGACTGTCACCTGGTATATTTATATGTGCTGGATTTCGTATCACAAAATCACAAGTTGAATACTTCTCCGGTGTTTAGGACTGTGTTATGTATGATGATGATGATTATTATTATTATTAACAATATTGAGGCTGAGTGGCCATCTGTTAGGGGTGCTTTGCTTGTGCTTTTGGTGCACAAAGGTAGAAGGGGGTTGGACAAGATGGGCCAAGGTGTCTCTTCCAACCCTCATTATTTTGATTATGATTATGATTAACATTGAGGCTGTATTTCTTCCTATTTGGATTTTTTATTTCAAAATAAGAGATGTGCATAGGAATTTGTTTATAGTTTTTTTTTCAACTATAGTCCGGCCCTCCAACAGTCTGAGGAACTGTGAACTGCCCCCCTGTTTAAAAAGTTTGGGAACCCCTGCTCTAATGTGTTATTTGCCATCCTCTGTCACAATACCCTTTGGCACTCTGCATTAGGCAAACAGGTCAATTTCTGCGCCAGAAGATAAATGGACATAAATCAAACACTAGGAATGGGAATACTGTCAGAGTATTTTTACAGCGCAGCAGTAGTTGGATGGAGTCAGTGGAACGCAGAATGAAGAGACACCAGACACGACGGTAAAACTATATACAAGTTTTACTGAAAGCAGTAATAATCAAGACAAACAGACTTGCAGACAAACACAGAACTCTAGGCAGACAGCACTCAACACAACTCAGAACAGAACAGAACAGATGTAATCAGTAATGCACACACACTTGTGTCTGGATACTCCCCAGTTCCAGCCACACATCAAGGTCATCACAGCTTCTTAGTAATTAACTCTTTCCAGACTATGTTACACTCTGGATGATGCAATCAGTGTGCAATACAGACAAGACACATTTCATTTAAACACTACCAATACACAAATCCCACATTAACAAATACATGAAGACCGGTTGTAGAGCCCTTCCATCTCAGACCTCAGAACAGCTGTCCTTAAATCAAACAAACACACACAGATGAAAAAAAACTACAAAGAGAAGTGCTTGGACAAATGCTTGTGAACTTAGAAAAGGCAGATGTTATCAACTGTGAAGCTCCAGTTTCACAAAGCTCTTGCAGTTGCACAATTCTTCAAGAAAAAAAAATAGGACCCATGGATGAAGGAGACAATGCACAGGTTGGAAGGAGTTATGTCCCAGCAGCTGCAGTAAGCTAAATGTGCTTTCAGTCTTCAAAAAGCACTTGGATAATGGATTAGTAAGGTTAGAACAGTGCCCACTCCTGCCAGGGCCTGCAGCTGAGCACCTCTTACTCCAGGCATGCTCCAGTCTCTTTACAATGCCAAAAATCATTTTTTAGAGCCTCGTGAATTAATGGATTATGAATGAATGGAACTTTATTTATAGCCCAGCCTATCTCCCCAAAGGGATTCAGGGAGGCTTACAACAAATACACAGTGGCAAACATTCAAAGCCAAACAATAATATGCAAACAAATCAAAAACAATGCCATAACTAACCAAATATCTCAAGTAAACCAAATCTGACACAATACACATAACTACAAACATATTAAAATCCTTAAAATTTCATTAAACCAGTTCTAAAATTAGGTTAAAATTATTGGAGGGTGTAGTGAACCTTACCTATTAGGCCTGGAATGAAGTCTGGGTAACAGTGCGTGAGGCAGACCTCCATTTTGTAGAGGAAATGCCAGGCAGCCATTTTGAATGTGGTTAAAAAGGGGGAGGAGCTTAGAGAAAGACTCCTAGGATTGGCCAACCAGAGCAGATGGGAGGAGCCAAGTCTTAGAGTGCAGAGAATAAAAGGAGCTCCAGGGAGTTTGGAGAGGAAAGAGCAGTTTGGAGTGTGAGTGAGAGAGAACTGAAAGCTGTGGAAACTGACAGGCTAGGTCAGGCAGTTTGGATCTCTTAAAAGGAAGATAACTCAAGGGATTGACTCTCACTACTGGGCTGGTTAATAGAAGGACTCTAATAGAAGGGTTAGAGTTAATTAACAACCCAGGGGAACTCGTGACTATTCTCAACAAATAGAGCAAGGGTTTTTGTGACCAATAGATAGATTGGTTGGTTGAAACTGTTTGAAACTAAGTGAAGTAATCTGAAACATACAACTAAGTTAAGCTGAAGAATCTTCTGTAACCGTTAACGCTAATGTACCTCTCTGAAGTAATCATTTGCATGTCTTAAAAAAATAAATTTTTATTCTATTTTCAACTTTCAAAAGCCTCCACAGTGAATCTTTCCATCGAGAAGCCCTTATAATAGTTCCTGCAATACAACAATAAAATACCACAGAAAAGCCTCATAGTGAACATCAGTTTGGGAGCCAGGAGTAGAAGCAGTGTGGGCAGGGAATGGGAGAAACTTATCTCAGACACATTTAACAACAAAAATCCTAAATTTATTTATTTTATTTATTTATTTATTTACAGCATTTATATTCCGCCCTTCTCACCCCGAAGGGGACTCAGGGCGGATCACATTGCACATATAGGCAAACATTCAATGCCTTTTAACACAGAACAAAGACAAACAAACATAGGCTCCGAGCGGGCCTCGAACTCATGACCTCCTGGTCAGAGTGATTCATTGCAGTGATTCATTGCAGCTGTTCTCCAGCCTGCGCCACAGCCCGAGCCTACATTTTAGGTTGGTGGCAGCTACCATTTTAAAAGGAAATCTAAAATCAAGTGGTATATCCTCGCCTTTCACATACGTGTGCTTGCGTGTGAGTGTGTGGAGTGGAGAAGTGTTCGTTATATTTGGTGTCTTCTCCGCCACTTTATTACATTGGTGGCAGTGGTGGGATTAAAAGATTCCCCCCTGACTGAAGGAGCCTCTCCGCTCACTGCTCGTTTCCTTTATAGAGGGGGATAGTAAACCGCAAGGCCGTCAAGGCCACTGAGTTTGTTAGTGTTATCAGAGGTACTCTCCCCTTCTGCTTCTTGCACCTGAAAACCATCATCAGAAACAACCTCATTTCTTCCCATGGGAAAACTCCCTGCTCTTCATCTCCCACAGCAGAAACACTCTGCACCTGACTCCCATAATTCCCATCAGAGTCATCTTGAAACTCATCCTGAATCTGAATCCCATCATTATACACTTCCATCCCAGAATCCTCATCAGAGTCACGCAAAGGCTGAGTCACAACACACACACCCCCCCATAATGGGACTACAAAAAATGGATCTTTCAACACCGGAGAGCAAAAACAGATATCTGCCCTCCTGATTAAGGAAGACTAACAAAAAATGGATCGGGGCACCTGTAGTGTCTCAGGGACCCTCGAGTCATGACCCCGTCGCCATTATGGATCAGACCGAAGAAGATATGGGGTTTGTGCCGACTCCGCAAGATTCTGCTCCCTTCCCGATGTCCCCTGTTGACAGTTTTAGCCCACAGTTAATTAAAAAGGCCTTTGAGCCAGAGCCCGGTTCTCCAGAGAGCGCTCCTTTTGACCGAAGATTGTTTTGGGAAACATCTCGCTCGGAGAAGCAGAGTCAGAGAAAAAGCGCTAGATTAGCGGAGAGAGCAAGCGTTAATTAAGCCAGTTCCCTTGAGAGTTTCCCGGGAGGATTGCATCTGGCAAGTTGTTGACTTTAGTCCACTTTCCCTTGGGAAAGAGTGTTCAGACACCTGGCTGGAGGGGATATTGTAGTCCCATAAAAGTTCTGGGCGCCGACTGACCTTTGTGATGTTCAACGTGTCAGTTGAGGAATTCACATCGACTCTAGTTCTGAAACGCGCTACTCTCGAGTAGACCGGGCATTGCATCTCGTCTCCCTGCCAAGCCTGGACAGCGATTCAGCTCTACCACGACTAACTTTGCCTTGCCTTGTATCCTAGTCTCGGATTGACAGACCTTGCTGTAATCCCCACTCAAACAGCTTAGAAGTTTGAGTGTGTTTCAGTTATTGGATTTAAAACTTTGAACTCTAATACTGGACACCTACTTTCACATTACTGGACTATATTTGACCTTTTCTGAAAGGACTATTGCTGGACTATATACTCTGCTTATTTTTGGTTGTCTCCTTTATTTCTTTAATAAAGATATCAGATTGTTTATTGGCCTCCGTGTCTGGTTCCCAGTGCTCACGCTGCCCTGAGGTGTCACAGCACCCACCAAAAGCTGGGTCACGAAACAGGTCAGAGTTTACGCCAAATGCACAACCCAACTAACTCCTCTCTTTTCCTATCCACCTCTCTCTCCCCCGCTTTCTCTTTGTTGAAGTCATATGTTGGCTTATAGCAACCCTGTGAATTTTATGTGGTTTTCTTGGGGAGGAGTCCTCAGAAGTATCTGACTTGCTTTCCTCTGAAACATAGCCTACAGCACCTGGTATACCTTGGCAGACCCCCAGGCCTGACTCTGCTTAGCTTCCATGATCAAATGGAATCTGGTGCCTTTGGGATATTTAGGCTGTCATTGACTTCTTTGGTGTTTGCTTTAGTGCCACCGTTCTTGTATACTGCTACATAAACAGCAGTTCTGCTCAGAGTTACAAGGCATCATAGACTTTTTCATGTTGCCACTGTATGAACAACAGAATACTTCTGAAAAGAGTGCTCGTAAGTTATTGCCTATATTTAAACACAACGTTATTGTTGTGGCTTCCAAACTTTTGCCCAGATTTCCCATTAAATGATAATTCAGTGTTGGCAGTGGATGCTTACTGTGGGATAAAGTAAGCCAAGATCTGACATAGAAGAGAAAGAACAATTAGTCCATACATTACTCAGACAAGAATACTTTAAAATGTGAAAAAAACAGCAATCGAGAAAGGATGAAGGATCAGAGGAACAATGCATAAAGAAGCTTAGTGTACTGACAGAGCTCCAGATGCTCTTTTTCCTCTCCCTTCAAAAAAAGTCTCCCCTTTCTGTGGTTGCCTTTATGTTCAACTACTATTTCAAAACAGACGTTCATCTCCTCTCAGGTCCTGTTTATCTGAAGAGATGAAATCATTTTATAAACCGCTAGTTTCCTCTCTGAGCAAGTCAAAGTCTGGCTTGCCGAATGCCATCTCCCTCCCTCCCCTTCTTTAAAGAACTTTCCCTCCACTGAAATGTAAATTGGCTTTCTGATTAGATTTTATTTAAAGAAAAGGAGATAATAGAAGCCTTGGCAGAGAATGCTTTGTCCAATCAGAGCAAGTTCCATTGGGTTCTCACTCCCTGCTGTGCCGGAGAGATCTCGGTCTCTCAGTCACCAGCAAAGTGTCTGCCACCTCCAAAAAGCCCCTTCTCTTCATTTCATCTTCCTGCTTTTATTCTAAGAGAGGATGCACGGATTATGGAGAGGCTACTAGATGGAGGGAGGGACTCTTTCGGAGCTGGGTTTCCATGCCCGGCTCTGTCATGATGTATTTTTAGAAGCCCTCGGAAAACTCCATGATCTCTCTATGCCCCAGTTTCCATACTTTTGAAACTGGGACAACAATGATGAAATTCCCCGTCTATCAATCAAGGACATTCAATCAAGGACACCAGTATTCACTATTAATTTGGTCCACTTGCTATTAAAATCTTCAGATCGTATTATTTTCAGGCCCCTGGTGGCACAGTGTGTTAAAGCGCTGAGCTGCTGAACTTGCAGACTGAAAGGTCCCAGGTTCAAATCCCGGGAGCGTAATGAGCGCCTGCTGTTAGCTCCAGCTCCTGCCAACCTAGCAGTTCGAAAACATGCCAATGTGAGTAGATCAATAGGTACCGCTCCGGCGGGAAGGTAACAGCACTCCATGCAGTCATGCCAGTGGCCACATGACCTTGGAGGTGTCTACGGACAACGCCGGCTCTTCGGCTTAGAAATGGAGATGAGCACCAACCCCCAGAGTCAGACATCACTGGACTTAATGTCAGGGGAAACTTTTACCTAATAACAATAATAATAATAATAACAACAACAACTTTATTTTTTATATCTCGCCTCCATCTCCAGTAAAAGAAAGCTGCACTACAAACTAGAGCTGACAACAAAACATTGCATGGAAAGTTCCTTGACAAAATTGAAGGAAAAGATGATAAGGTGAAGACCTGGCTCTGGCTCACAAATGGGACCCTGAAGAAGGAGACAGAAGGCCTGATCCTTGCAGCCCAGGAGCAGGACATCAGAACAAATGCAATTCAGGCCAAGATCAAAAAATCAGCTGATGACCCAAAATGCAGACTCTGCAAGGAAACTGACGAAACCATTGATCATATCCTCAGCTGCTGTAAGAAAATCGCACAGACAGACTACAAACAGAGGCACAACTATGTGCCCCAAATGATTCATTGGAACTTATGCCTCAAGTACCACCTCCCAGCAGCAAAGAACTGGTGGGATCACAAACCTGCAAAAGTATTGGAAAATGAACATGCAAAGATACTGTGGGACTTCCGAATCCAGACTGACAAAGTTCTGGAACACAACACACCAGACATCACAGTTGTGGAAAAGAAAAAGGTTTGGATCATTGATGTCGCCATCCCAGGTGACAGTCGCATTGATGAAAAACAACAGGAAAAACTCAGCCGCTCTCAGGACCTCAAGATGGAACTTCAAAGACTCTGGCAGAAACCAGTGCAGGTGGTACCGGTGGTGATCGGCGCACTGGGTGCCGTGCCAAAAGATCTCAGCTGGCATTTGGAAACAATAGACATTGACAAAATTACGATCTGCCAACTGCAAAAAGCCACCCTGCTGGGATCTGCACGCATCATCCGAAAATACATCACACAGTCCTAGACACTTGGGAAGTGTTCGACTTGTGATTTTGTGATACGAAATCCAGCATGTCTATCTTGTTTGCTGTGTCATACAATAATATAATAATAATAATATCAACAACTTTATTTTTTATATCTTGCCTCCATTTCCCCGCAGGGACTTACATGGGGCAAAGCCTGGACAGCATAATAATAATAATAACAACAACTTTATTTTTTATATCCCGCCTCGGACACGACTGGACTTAATGTCAGGGGAAACCTTTACCTACAGTATATAGAGTATAATCAAGTCCTATCAAGACTTGTTGTTTGGTTTGGTATTGTGATATGGCCTAAGGGCTAATCAATAAAATTTATTACTATTACGGTGATGTTTCTCTATGTCTAATGGAACGTACAGGACTTTCTTCCTTAACTGGCCAATGGAAATGGTCTTCCTCTCCACAGGTGCAATTTAATAGCACCTGAATTAGACTCAAAAAGGAACTCAGAAGGAGCAGAACATGAAGCCAAGTGGACCCACTGCACAATGTGAAACGGCATGGGAAACATTCATTCGCCTTTACATTTTAGTATTTGACTGTGCAAAGAAATCAAGATTGGACCTCTCTACGCATTTTCTTAAAATCTCACTTGGTAACAAAGAACTGAACTCCAGCAAAGCATTTCACAGAAAAGCCATATGAATGGAACATCTGCTCTGGATTTTCTCACTAAAGGAGTTGACGACCCGAACATTCTCTCCCTTTGTTTGTATTTGTTCCGTGAAGCAAAGTGTGGGTAGCCTGTCTTTAAATATACAAAGGCCCTTAGACTAATAGCTGAGAAGGTACTTACAGATACACACAATCATCAGAAGAATACCAACTTTTGCTCTCAGAAATAATGAGGAGGAACTCCTCAGGGTGCCTAAAACGATTCTCAATAAATTATTATGGAAAGTGTTGAGATTCAAGGTCCCATGAAAGCCTCAGCTTTCTGCCCCATACAGGTTTGCAGTCTGGTTTTTAATGTGTGTGTTTGAGTCTAGGAATAAACCTGAACTGAGCCAAGTGAAAAATGAGGAACAATTACATGGCAAAAAGACTATTTTCCTGGAAAGGACTGCAGAAAGGATAAATAATGACATTTCCCAAGCTTTGGAGTTGCCAAATCCAAACGTCAGGCGCGAAATTTTCAACCATAAACATTCTTTCTTCTGTGGTCCTCTCTATCTCCGCTGCATTAATGTGATCTGTCCTGGGAGACATTCCATAGCACCACCATGGGGTTCATTCCTTGAATAACCAGACATGAGAACTATTGAAACCATCAATTGTCTTCTCAATGCAGAAACCATGGCCAGGGTCCAATTCACCGAAACCTCAATTTTCACTTCTAACTCAGCTGTCCATTCTAAAAGATGGCATCGTGAAATGTTGTATGTTGCTCCAAACAGTTATTTCTGATTTACTCATTGTATGTGCAACCCAATGTGCCCATCACTACAACAATTTTTAACCAATACCACCACCACTTTGCCACAGCAATGCGTGGCCGGGCACAGCTAGTACTTTGAATAGTGAAAGGAGAAACTGGTTCCCAACCTTTTTTTGATCACTTTGACCAGGGACCACGTTCCAACAGTAGTGCCAAAAGGGTTACGAATCAGTTTTTGGTCAACTTTAGATTCGGTTGGGTTATTTGGGGTGCAGAGTCAGAAAATTGCACTGGATAGACCACATCAGCTCAAGTTTCTGATACAGAACATATGCCATCCAGTAGTCGCCATCTGCTCACCCACAGAAAACCATATTTCATAATCTAGAGCTGATGTGGTCTATCCAATGCAATTTTCTGAATCAGCACCCCAAATAATCTCAGGAACAGGCCTCAAAATGAAGACGTCAAGAAATTTTTTTTTGGTTGGGCTGTGTTATTATCCCTAGTAGTACAGGATGACCATATTTCAGTTCTTGCAGACCACTGGTGGTCCACAGCCCACAGGTTGGGAACCACTGTTTTACAGTTTGAATATGTTATAGTCAGATCTCTGAAATAATACATTAGAAATAGCATGTTATGTTAATCCGCTGTTGCTTTTGTTTTAGGGGTTTGTTTAGTAATGAAGGGAAACAACTTTACATTTCTTTTCATATAATTTCCATATAATATTTGATATAGTGGCGCATTGACATCTCCTGTTATCTTTGAATCGGTGATTAGAGGCTGGAGATAAGGAGCTTGGAGAAAATTGCGACGCAGTATGATCGGCATCTTTAAATACTGAAGGGTTGTCCTGGAGAGAGCTTGTTTCTACTTCTGCAGGGACCAGAACAAGACGTAATGGGTTTAAATTACAAGAAAAGAGATTCCACATGAACGCCTAGAAGAGCTTCTTTACTGTGAGAACTATCTGACAGTGTTTAGAGGAGGAAGCGACCTTTCCAAGTTCAACTATTCTATGCTGTTTCAAACATTACATTTAAATATCATCCAGTTCTAAGATTGTGTGAATTTAAGAATTTCTTTAAAGCTTGCAAAGGCTTGAACCAGCCTGGACACAGGATATTATTTGAGAACACAGAAATGCTGGACCATTCCAACAACTATCATGTCAGACTACACAGAGAAGCCATTGAAATCCACAAGCATGTGGACAACTTCAACAGAAAGGAAGAAACCATGAAAATGAACAAAATCTGGCTACCAGTATTAAAAAACTCCAAAATCAAAACAGTAGATGGGAACCAACACTCTGAGGGCAGAAGACAGCTACTGACTGAACAAAGGGTGCCCCCAGGCAAGAGACAAAAACCTTTCCAATGCTAATTAGGGTGATTAACTGAAACATTAATGCTGGCTTCCCAGTGACAAAGGTCTCTTGCCACACCCTGGACTCTACACAGATATATATTCTTTCCTTGCCTTACTTAGTTTATCCATACCTCACAACCTCTAAGGATGCCTGCCATAGATGTGGGCGAAACGTCAGGAGAGAATACTTCTGGAACATGGTCACACAGCCCGAAAGACATACAACAACCCTGTGATCCCGGCCATGAAAGCCTTCGACAACATACCTCACAACCTCTGAGGATGCCTGCCATAGATGTGGGCGAAACGTCAGGAGAGAATACTTCTGGAACATGGTCACACAGCCCGAAAGACATACAACAACCCTGTGATCCCGGCCATGAAAGCCTTCGACAACATACCTCACAACCTCTGAGGATGCCTGCCATAGATGTGGGCGAAACGTCAGGAGAGAATACTACTGGAACATGGCTACACAGCCCGAAAGACATACAACAACCCCGCTTTGCAGATAAATTAATTTATTTCTTTTTCTTTTCTTTTCTTTTCTTTTTTGCAGTCCCTTAACAGTTTGCATGGGAACAGGATTTTAGTGTAATAAAGATTGCCTAAGCTTTATTGGAAAAAAAATAATGATTATGTAACTAATATAACAATTTGTGTAAGAAATTTCGCTCCTAATTGTAACCATAATGAATTGAATTCTGCAGCTCACTAATGATCACGAAAACAAATTATTTTTAAGCGAACATTGCCCGCTCACAATGTAGTTAAACCTTCATTATTGGGAGGGGAAGGAATTAATTATACATGCCTAGTTATTTATAATAACAAAGAAGATTATTATTTGTAACAACCTATTCTAAGCTTTGTCAAAGAGAGGCTAACATAGGGGAGCCGTAATTTCTTTTTAAAAGAGGAACCTAGATTGCCTCTGAAGAGTTAAAGCTGCGTCCCGTAATTTAACAAATTGGTTCGGGTCCGGATTGTACGGCTTAGGTTTCCCAATTACAGGACACAATGGGCAAGAGAGGCCAATCTAGGTTGGAAAGAAGATTTTCCTCCCATGTCAACAACATCAACATACAAACGAAGAGGTGGATTTATGAATGCCTCGCTTCCTTCTGATGCCGTGGGGCGAGAAAGAACGGATGGCTGGCTGCACTGGGGCTGCTTCCTGAACCGATAGAGAAAAATTATATGATCCAAAGAGAAGCTCCGAGTGAAGGGAGAAGAAAGGCATGGGGGAGATGCTTTGAGATGTTCCGGTGCACCCCAGAAATCCATGCTGAATGGAAACACAAGCTGCCCTGGTGTTTGCCGCCTCCTCATCCTTATTTCCTCTGCCTGAGGAGTTCATGATTAGACGGAGCTTCATCAAAGGGCAATTTTCGGCTGCCAGATAGATTTGTACAATAAATCCACACGGGGCAAGATTAATGAGTAAGAGAGACATCCAAAACCCCAAAACCCAAGCTGCTGTAATTCCAAGGAAATGATGATGTCGAAGTGATATTTAGGCAGTTTAAGGCGACACTATCAATGGAAGGCCATTCATATCCTTCTTTTTTGTCACTCCCACTTTTTTTCTCCCTGCCGGCTGACATTGTAGAATAAAGCCAGTGGCTGGATATGCAAAGCTGTTTGGAAATGAATTGACCGACACATACAAAACAACGCCCACGTTATATTACTCTATCCTGCTCCATTACTGTTCTCCTACTTCATTAATTCTCAAAATAATGTTCCGGGTCACACAAGCGTCAAGATGTTAGAAAAGAATGAAAGGCTTCTCAGGACTCCAAAGATCCACTACGGAGGTTGATAACCGTGGTAGCACAGTGGTTAAAACCGCTAGCTGCAAGAAATCTGCTGACCGGAGAGTTAGCAGTTTGAAGCCACGGGTCGGGGTGAGCTCCTGGCTGTCTGATAACCGTGGTAGCACAGTGGTTAAAACCACTAGCTACAAGAAATCTGCTGACTGGAGAGTTAGCAGTTTGAAGCCACGGGTCGGGGTGAGCTCCTGGCTGTCTGATAACCGTGGTAGCACAGTGGTTAAAACCACTAGCTACAAGAAATCTGCTGACCGGAGAGTTAGCAGTTTGAAGCCACGGGTCGGGGTGAGCTCCTGGCTGTCTGATAACCGTGGTAGCACAGTGGTTAAAACCACTAGCTACAAGAAATCTGCTGACCGGAGAGTTAGCAGTTTGAAGCCATGGGTCGGGGTGAGCTCCTGGCTGTCTGATAACCGTGGTAGCACAGTGGTTAAAACCGCTAGTTGCAAGAAATCTGCTGACCGGAGAGTTAGCAGTTTGAAGCCATGGGTCGGGGTGAGCTCCTGGCTGTCTGATAACCGTGGTAGCACAGTGGTTAAAACCGCTAGCTACAAGAAATCTGCTGACTGGAGAGTTAGCAGATTGAAGCCACGGGTCGGGGTGAGCTTCTGGCTGTCTGATAACCGTGGTAGCACAGTGGTTAAAACCGCTAGCTACAAGAAATCTGCTGACTGGAGAGTTAGCAGATTGAAGCCACGGGTCGGGGTGAGCTTCTGGCTGTCTGATAACCGTGGTAGCACAGTGGTTAAAACCGCTAGCTACAAGAAATCTGCTGACCGGAGCGTTAGCAGTTCGAAGCCACGGGTCGGGGTGAGCTCCTGGCTGTCAGTCCGAGCTTTTGCCTACCTAGCAGTTTGAAAGCATGTAATGCCTCAGCGGGGAGGTAAAAGGGAGCTCCATGCAGACATGCCAGCAATGTTTGGAGAAAGTCTATGGACAACAGGCCCCTCGACCTGGAAAAAATGGAACAAGAGCACCTCCCCATGGCCAGAGTTGAGCATTGGAAAGGGGAAGGCCTTTACCTCTGTCTGTACGTTGTATCTCATTGTTACTGTGTAAATAGGCATTGAATTACAGTTCACTCAGTTAGCTATTATGTTACAGTGATTCCTAAACATTATTAACAACTAGGCATTGTACTGCACTTCACTTTTATGAAAATTGAGGACGAGGATGCAGAGGCGGTTCAACCGTGAGGCAAACCAGGCACTTGCCTGTGGTGCCATTTTGTAGGGAGCGCAGTTGGGGTGCTCCCGGGTGCGCGTGCATGCGTGCGTGCGCACCCCCGCCTCCTCTCGGCTTTGGTCTGGGCCAGGCCCACACCTATGGCAGGCATCCTCAGAGGTTGTGAGGTCTGTTGGAAGCTAGGTAAGTGGGGTTTATATATCTGTGGAAAGTCCAGAGTGGGAGAAAGAATTCTTGTCTGTTTGAGGCAAGTATAAATGTTGCAATTGGCCAGCTTGATTATCATTTAATGGCCTTGCAGATTCAAAGCCTGGCTGCTTCCTCCCTGGGGCATCCTTGGTTGGGAGGTGTTAGCTGGCCCTGATTGTTTCCTGTCTGGAATTCCGCTGCTTTCAGAGTGTTATTTTTTATTTAGGCTTTTCCTTAATCCCTCCTTATTATCCAACATTTTCGCTTATCCAACGCTTTTATTTTTCAGTGATTGGTTTGAGAGGAGGGGGAGCAAAATTCTGTTCGCCTACACTTGAAAATTACCTTGGGCCGGCCCTGCGAAGACGGCACACATTGTGTCTGAGCTTCCTAGTCAGGATACCATTGTCTGCTCCCAGTCGGCATATGTACAATATGACTGTATTACAAAGGCAGCAAATTACTGGATTGAAGAAGGAAACTCAACACAGAAAATTCATCCCAAGTGGCATTTTGTGCCATTTTTTCCCTAAAAAATATTCTTCTACCGCAATAATACTTGGGTCTTGGGACAATTCTGGCACTTTAGATTCTGCTTTCCACAAACATTTTAGAGCAGACTCCAGGAAGGCTGGGTTCCCCTGACAAATGACTTATTTTATATTCCAAGCTGATTGGGAGGTTGAGGCAATAATGGAGATGTCAGGGTTGGAATTAACATTTTCAGATTGTCAAATGAGATACTAATGTCTGCAAGAGTATTTTATGGAGTCCTCCTGGGAGATCAAATATGACTTTTTAGAAATTATACCCCTTAAATCCGCCCAGCTGGCTATTCCATTCACATCAGATTTATGGTGGGGTTTAAAAAAAAAAGATATTTCCAGTTAAGATGAACTCCTGGATGATTCTCTGGGTTTTTAAGACACCTTCCCTTAAGAGTCTAAAATCTGTGCTGGAGAAAACTGGCTTTCAAGTCCAGCATACTATTTCCATAGAAAGGCTCATCAGATGCCTATGGGAAGCCAGAAAGCTTTTTAACACTTCTGTTTCACAGCAACTGAGATGAAATGGCAGAGTTCCTCTTGCACCAGACTTGACATGCAGCCATCATAATCATCAACCATGTCTTCCATAAGTAGATCTCATCCCTCTTGCATAACTGTATCTTCCTTTACCTTCCTGCTTTATAGTTACTTTTCTTTTCGAAGCTTCTATTTAGAAATTAAATGTGATGCTATGCTATTTGTTTATCGTGTCAGAAGCAAATTAAGAATACAGTTATAATGCATACAAAAACCAAAGTTAAAAGCTTGGCATTGTACTAAATTTTCTTTGAGGAGAAGCTAGCCACTTGGATTGACTCTGGTCAGGAGGGAGTTTCTCATCCAGTCTCAGCCACTGATTGAAGTTTCGGGTTTTAGCCTGCCACTTTTGGACTCTCACTTGCTGAGGTGTTCCTGTAAGTATATCTGTAGATCTGAGGAAGCTATTTCTTGATGTAAGGCATTGGCTTGCTGGATGATATCCAAACAGAGTATGGGCCTGAGATGTCAATGCCTTGGTCCTTTCATTGCAGGCTGCTACTTCCCCACGGATGTCAGATGCTATACTGACAATTGCCTAGTATTTGCATATATGCAAATTACACCATGGCCATTGAGATAGTGCCATAGGCATTGTTCCAAGACTTACATCACATCAGATTACACATTCAGGATTAAGTCCAATCTCACCTGCCCTACTGATAGTTCTATGATTAACAGATTGATAGCACAACCATTTAAGAATTCCAAGGGGGAACAGTTTAAGGGCATCTGTAAATAATCAAAAATGCAAAAATCAAACCGGCAAATATGGAGGGCCAACTATCTACATCCATATCTATCTATATCTATATATCTATATATATATATCATCTAATTCACCTCCCACAGACCACTATGATGCCCATGAATGATGAAACTGTACCAAACTTGACACACAAGTACAATGTGGCCCACTTTATATCCTCCTGTTGTTTGAGGGAACAACTGACCAAGGAAGATGGGATTTACAGTACCTTCACTCACTTCCTTAGGCCACTGCAACCCACACCAATGACTGATCAAGATCAAACTTGGCAAACATACCCCCATCACCCACTTTATGTCCTGCTGCGCTTTGAGAAACAATGGACCATGGATGATGGGATTTACAGTCCTTTCACTCACTTCCCCAGACCACTGCGACCCCCACCAACATCTGATCAAGACCAAATTTGACACATCGAATCCCCATGACCTACTTTACATCCTGGCGCTGTTTGGAGGGGGATGGACCATGGACTTGCATATGGGAGTTGTAGTTTATTCACACCAACTGAAGCCAACTGACACTGGATCGAGACTAAACTTGGAACAAAGGCAAACAATTCTATTCTCAAATAACCCGGGCACCGCCGGGTCCCCAAGCTAGTCCGTAATAAAAGTGAGAACTCGTATGTGTGTATATGGCACGGGTGTCTGTTCACACAGACAGCCTCCAGCCTCCACAAACAGGCTACAGTTCCCAATGCTGAGAAGCCAGCAAGTCACTCTTTTCCACTGACATTACGGTTACAGCGAGCACCATGAACATGCACCCCAGCCCCTGCCAATGTCCTTCCTAAACACTACAGCCCACCACCCAAGGAATGCTTTCATTTGGGGACCGTTTCATCCTAGATTTTGCTTTTTCTTCCATCACAGGCAGGCATCCCAGGGTTCTCCATTGCTGTGGAATTTGCATGACCCCGCCCACTGCCCTTCCCTTTCAAATCTGTCTCCATAACAAACAGAGCACAACTGAGCAGAAACTAAACTTACTGGAGGAGTTTGAGGGATTGACTCTGTAAGGATGTTATGAGTTAACAGAATTATTAATATGATTTTATTAGTTTGTTAAAAAAATAAAATAAAAGAAGGAGTTATATATTAACGAAGGCAGGCCTCACACAGAAGCCAGCTGGAAACAGTATACAACAGGTTGCCATAGCAACATAGCCTCTCTTTGGAGGAGAAGGGGGCGTGGCTTAGTTGGCAGTTAAAGCTTAAACCCTTTTTAAAAAGTTAGTTGCTGTTCGACTTTTGAGGAAGTTAGTGGCTGTTTGAATCAGCTGAAGAGAGGTTGCTCTTTGACAGCTTAGAAAAGCTGGGAAATTGAGGCTTGTTCACACAAGCAGACGGCAACTTATTGTCATTCAGGGAAAGGCTGAGGATATAAGCTGACCGGGAGTTTAGTTTAGAGGGAGTAGGTCAAAAAAAAAAAAGAAGAAGAAGATCAATCCGCGGCTTGATTGTTAAAGTGATAGTTAGATCACTGTTCTTTGAAGAGAAGTTGTTTAAGAAGTATTCATACAAATAAGACTGCACTGTAACTCAAGTTCCTGAAACGTCTATATATTGCAACCACAAGCTTATGTACAAATAAACTTGAACTTCGTTGTTGTTCATAAAGATAAGTCTCCTTGCCTCACTCTGCGCCTGGGGGAAAGCCATTACCATTTACCATTTATCATTTACGTTAAGAGACATTACCTCATGTTGGTGGCAGTTACCGCACCTTCTTATATAAGTTACCATATTTACTCATATAAATTCCTCAGTTCTGTTATCCTTCCTTATCCTCCAAATCCTCCTGATATATATACTCCCTCCAGACATATATTCCCTCCCTATTTTAAGGACTGTTCACAAGTCCACATGTCATCAAGTCAGAGCACTGTGACTAGGGAATGTAGAGGAGTTGTAGTTCACCTACACCCAGAACGCTATGAACCCAAACAATGATGGGTCTGGACTAAACTTGCCATGCATCCCCGATATGCCCAGATTTGAATACTGGTGGGTTTGGAGGGGAATTGGCCTGGATATTTGGGAGTAGTGGGTACTGGGATTTATAGTTCACCTGCAACCGAACCCCACCGATGATGGACAACGACCAAACTTGGCACACAGAGCCCCATAACCAACAGAACATATTGGACAAGTTTGGGGGAAAGGGAGTTATAGTTCACCTGCATCCCAGAGAAACGCTGACCCCCACCGGCAATGGACCAGGACCAAACTTTGCACAGAGAAGCCTCATGATCAACTGAACATACTGCAGAGGTTTGTGGGAATGGGCCTTGAATCTGGGAGTTGTAGTTCACCCGCATCCAAGGAGGACTGAACCCAGCCAACGACAGATCTGGACCAAACTTGGTACACAGAACCAAAATGGCCAACTTTGAATACTGGCAGGTTTGGGGAGGATTGAACCACGATTCTGGGAATTGCAGTTCACCCACTCCAAACTGAGAATACCTAACATTCAAAGACAAATAGTGCCTTTCTCAAATGTCCCGGGCATTGCTGGGTTCCCAAGCTAGTATTCCATATTTATGGAAAGAAGCAGGTACAGTAGAGTCTCACTTATCCAACACTCGCTTATCCAACATTCTGGATTATCCAACGCATTTTTGTAGTCAATGTTTTCAATATATTGTGATATTTTGGTGCTAAATTCATAAATACAGTAATTACTACATAGCATTACTGCGTATAGAACTATTTTTTCTGCCAAATTTGTTGTCTAACATGATGATTTTGGTGCTTCATTTGTAAAATCATAACCTAATTTGATGTTTAATAGGCTTTTCCTTAATGCCTCCTTATTATCCAACATATTCGCTTATCCAACATTCTGCCAGCCCGTTTATGTTGGATAAGTGAGAATCTACTGTATATTAACTTGTGGAAGGCCTTCCTTCTGTTCTATCTTTCCAGTCTCAAAGATATTATTGTGGTCCGAGGAAATGCTTTCTTTTTTGTTTGCGAAGTTTAACATTATTACTCATTAATGAATTAAAGGGGGTCAAACAATGTTGCAGCCCAGATGTTCCTGCATAAGAAGGAAAACATGCTAATAGCAGAATTACATAAACTGCTCAGATATACAAGATAGGGGAGTGAGTTGTGGGTGTTGTTTTATTTTGATCAATTTCAGCTCGAAATGACGGGCCTGGAAAACTAGGGATGTTTCCCACCTCCACGGAGTCAGATCTATTCTGATCTCATCGTTGCCATAACTGCTGTAATTTATTCCTGTGGCTTGCTCTCTATTTCAGCCTGGGTGATGCCCAAGAACATGTCAGTAGGAGAAAGGGAAGAAGTGATTTAAGAGGTGCCTTCCCCACAAAAAAGGGAGTTGGGCCTTTTGCTAATGGAACGGCAGAAAGAGAGGTCCTAGAATTCCACTCGGAGAGAACCTTGATGTTGCGTCCAAAAGCTAAGCCGTCTTTACGATCTGTGGTCTAAAGTCATTTCTTCCTCCTTTTGGGTAACATTTTTGTTACATAAAACGGTCGTGGACGATGCATCATCCACTTGTCTTCCAGGCTCAGATTCAAAATCCAATTTGCAAGTTCTAATAGCTGAACAAGGGCATGGGAAGTTCAACGGTTGTTGCGACATGGAAAGTCAAAAAGGAAGTTTGTTTCAAACTACACAGCTTTCCACAGACCCGGCTGTGTCTGTTTCTCTGCCTTCATATAGAACTACAGTAGAGTCTCACTTATCCAACATAAACGGGCCGGCAGAACGTTGGATAAGTGAATATGTTGGATAATAAGGAGGGATTAAGGAAAAGCCTATTAAACATCAAATTAGGTTATGATTTTACAAATTAAGCACCAATACATCATGTTATACAACAAATTTGACAGAAAAAGTAGTTCAATACGCAGTAATGCTATGTAGGAATTACTGTATTTACGAATTTAGTACCAAAATATCACGATATATTGAAAACATTGACTGCAAAATGCATTGGGTAATCCAAAACATTGGAAAAGTGAGTGTTGGATAAGTGAGACTCTACTGTATATCCATACCCATTGCTTTTGCCATTCTGAATCCAACGTTCTCCAGTAGCTCAAAATTTTATATATCCCAACAAGTCTACCCATTCTTTTTTGCTTGGATTGACCACATTTCCAAAACATCTGGATATTGCTATCTCTGTTCTGTTATTTAGCCTTCTTTCATTATTGAGAATATTTATTTATTTGTTTCCTTATTTATTTATTTACAATATTTATATTCCGCCCTTCTCACCCCAAAGGGGACTCAAGCAATGAACATATACAGTAGAGTCTCACTTATCCAACGTAAACGGGCCAGCAGAACGTTGGATAAGCGAATATGTTGGATAATAAGGAGAGATTAAGGAAAAGCCTATTAAACATCAAATTAGGTTATGATTTTACAAATTAAGCACCAAAACATCATGTCTTACAACAAATTTGACAGAAAAAGCAGTTCAATGCACAGTAATGTTATGTTGTAATTACTGTATTTACGAATTTATCATGATATATTGAAAACATTGACTACAAAAATGGCTTGGATAATCCAGAAACTTGGATAAGCGAGGCTTGGATAAGTGAGACTCTACTGTATATATATATGTGCTGGATTTCGTATCACAAAATCACAAGTTGAACACTTCCCCGGTGTTTAGGACTGTGTGATGTATGATGATTATGATGATGATGATGATTATTAACAACATTGAGGGTGGGTGGTCATCTATCAGCGGTGCTTTGCTTGTGCTTTTGGTGCACAAAGGTAGAAGGGGGTTGGACAAGATGGGCCAAGGTGTCTCTTCCAACCCTCATTATTTTGATTATGATTATGATTAACATTGAGGCTGTATCTCTTCCCATTTGGTTTTTTTCATTTCAAAATAAGAGATGTGCAGTGTGCATAGGAATTTGTTTATAGTTTTTTTTTTCAACTATAGTCCGGCCCTCCAACAGTCTGAGGAACTGTGAACTGGCCCCCTGTTTAAAAAGTTTGGGAACCCCTGCTCTACACGGTTCCGGTCCGGCTTACCTGTCCGAATGTGTCTCCCACTATGACTCACCTCGAAGTTTAAGATCTGCAGGTGAGGCCCTGCTCACGCTTCTGCCAGCCTCACAGGTATGGCTGGCGGGGACGAGAGACAGGGCCTTTTCAGTAGTGGCTCCTCGCCTATGGAACGCCCTCCCTAGCAAAGTCAGGCAGGCTTTCAAATAACAACAGCAGCATTAATTACTATTACGTGTGCTGGAACTCAATTTGACAGACCCATATTTTGACTCGATTGCGCCCATCTGTATATTTATTATTATATTTTTAGGAATATTGTTGTAATTGACTAACTAACTAATTTTAATTGATTTTTTTACTGTATTTTATAATGTGTACTAGCTGTGCCCGGCCACGCGTTGCTGTGGCAAAGTGGTGGTGGTATTGGTTAAAAATTGTTGTGTAATTTTTATTTGATGTTATTTGCATTTTTTTATTAATTTTATTGTAAGTTATATTTTTATTTATTATATTTTATTATTTTCTTGTATTATTTTTAGTTATTTTCTGTTATTATAGTATTTTATTGTATTAATTTTTAGTGTTTTTTTAATTATTTTTTATTGGGTTGCTAGGAGACCAAGGTGGAAGAGCTTAGCCTTCTAACTGGCAGCAATTGGATAAAAGCAATTGTTCCTCTCTCTCTAATTAGGACTTTATTTTTCTTTTCTTTTTGTTGTATCAACCTAGAGGAGTGGATGATGGGTTGTGTTGTCAAATTTCGAGGTTGGGGGGCCTGTAGTTTTGTTGTTTTGTGGGTTGCCGTGATGCCATCACTCTTTTATATATATAGATATATGCATGGTTTATTGTAATCCGCCCTGAGTCCCCTGTTGGGTGAGAAGGGCGGGATATAAATGTTGTAATAAATAAATAATAAATAAATAAAATATAATTTCAAGTTCCCAAAAGCATATCTTGCCATTTTATATAATGAGACTTTAGCATCCACGGATTTTGATATTCACATTAGGTAGGTCCTGGAATCAAATTCCAGCAAATACAAAGGCCTACTGCAGAAATATATATGTATTTAAAAATATGCAAGGTATTAATCAAAATCATATGAACACAGAAGAGGTCGGGCTGCGCCAGGCTGTGGCGCAGCTGGCTAGTAGCCAGCTGCAATAAATCACTACTGACCGAGAGGTCATGAGTTTGAAGCCCGGGTCGGGTTAAGCCCCCGACCATTAAATAGCCCGGCTTGCTGTTGACCTATGCAGCCCCGAAAGACAGTTGCATCTGTCAATTAGGGAAATTTAGGTACGCTTTATGCGAGAGGCTAATTTAACTAATTTGCAACACCATAAAACTGCCAGCAAAACACGAGGAAAGGAATGAGGAAGTACAGCCACTAGTGGACGGTGAAGCAACAGCTCCCCCTGTGGCCGGAATCATGAAGCTGGAAAAATGCTAAAATGCCTCTGTGTCTGTCTATACTGTATGTTGTTTGTCTGTTGGCATTGAATGTCTGCCATATATGTGTTCATTGTAATCCGCCCTGAGTCCCCTTCGAGATGAGAAGGGCGGAATAAAAATACTGTAAATATAAATACTGTAAATAAATAAATGAACCCCCTTAGTACTACTCTTAGCTCAGGGGTGAATGGATATCAACAATTCATCTTTAGAAAAAGTAAGTTTGAAAATTCTGTCCTAAAGATACAAAAGTAGAAAGATATAAGAGAGCTCCCCCGCCACTGTCATGTCCTTTTGATTTTTAAGACTATAATGCCCATCATCCTTGCCTTTGGTCATATCATCTAGGGTGCATGGATGTTACAGTCAAAAGAGAGAGGTTGACGTGGAAGCATCTTTCCATAGATCTCACTGAATAGTCCAGTGGGATATCTCTATTAAGATATCTCATCTCCAGGAAATTGTTTTAAGTGCAATAATGTATTCTTTCAGGGGCTCATTATATAACAGGTGGACAGTTATACAACTTGGAATAATGTGATTCTTCTGTCTTTCATTATCCAGTTTCTTTCTGTTCTTCCCCAGTGGGAAACTTCAGGACTTGGGCCAGGAATCCAGGTCCTCTAAATGAACAGTCCAAGCTTACCAAATTGTGAAGTAAGAAAAGTAATGCAGTTTATTATAATTACTGAGACTTGGGAGAGAGGCTGTATGGACATGGCTTCCAAGGTCTTAAACTACCTCAAGTATCACTCTAAGAAGAATACTCTATTTCCCCTTAGTTTTTGCAACAGCTTACATTTATCTTATTGTGTGTCAAAATCACTTCATAAATAGATAAGCTTAGTAAAAGGTAAAGGTTTCCCCTGACGTTAAGTCCAGTCGTGACCGACTCTGGGGGTTGGTGTTCATCTCCATTTCTAATCTGGGCTGTGGCGTAGCTGGCTAGTAACCAGCTGCAATAAATCACTACTGACCGAGAGGTCATGAATTCGAGGCCCGGGTCGGGTTAAGTAACCAACCATTAAATAGCCCGGCTTGCTGTTGACCTATGCAGCCCCGAAAGACAGTTGCATCTGTCAAGTAGGTAAATTTAGGTACGCTTTATGCGGGAGGCTAATTTAACTAATTTACAACATCATAAAACTGCCAGCAAAACACGAGGAAAGGAATGAGGAAGTACAGCCACTAGTGGATGGTGAAGCAACAGCTCCCCCTGTGGCCGGAATCGTGAAGCTGGGAAAAAAATGTTAAATCCCTCTGTGTCTGTCTATTGGCATTGAATGTTTGCCATATATGTGTTCATTGTAATCCGCCCTGAGTCCCCTCTGGGATGAGAAGGGCGGAATATAAATACTGTAAATAAATAAATAAGCCGAAGAGCCGGCGTTGTCCATAGACATCTCCAGGTCATGTGGCCAGCATGACTGCATGGAGCGCCGTTACCTTCCCGCCGGAGCAGTACCTATTGATCTACTCACATTTGCATGTTTTCGAACTGCTAGGCTGGCAGGAGCTGGGGCTAACAGCGGGCGCTCATTCCACTCCCGGGATTTGAACCTGGGACCTTTTGGTCCGCAAGTTCAGCAGCTCAGCGCTTTAACACACTGTGCCACTGTGCTTAAAATTGATAAAATAAAGGAATCAAAAGCACCTAAATATTTTTGACCAAAAATGGGCAACAGCGACTGCATTGTCCTTGATTGACGTCTACTGGGAAGAGGCTGGTAGCCATGCAGTGGGTGGCTTTCACAGTATTCAAGCTTATTTCTCTTACAGTTAGCAGCAATTTCCTGTCGCATATCCGGGATTATTCTACATGTCTCATTCAGTGCTATATTCACTTGTTTCGCATGGGCAGATTTATGTTAGACGGGGCAGGCATGCTCAGCAGCATTGCTTTACAACATTTTAACAGCTTACATATATGTCTGGATATTCCCATGCCTTTTGTTGTGACTCAGCTGGAACCTCCGAGTGACTCTGAGGGGGATTATGGGATTCAGGTTCAAGATGACTCTGATGGGAATTATGGAATTCAGGTTCAGAGTGTTTCTGTTATAGAAGATGAGGAACAAGGAGTCTTTCCCACAGCAGTCTGATAGCCACCAGCAGATTGATGAAACAGAATCTTTAGATCGAGCTGGCCGTTTGGAATTGAAGATTTGCAGGAGTGTTAGAAAAGCAAGCAAGAAGGAAGTCAGAATCCAAAGAAATGCTTTCATGCTATGCAAAGGGTATTAAAACAGTGTGTTGGGAGACAAACCTTTGTCAAAGCAACTTCTCGCTCAAGCCATCTGGTTATTTATTTATTTATTTATTTATTTACAGTATTTATATTCCGCCCTTCTCACCCCGAAGGGGACTCAGGGCGGATCACATTGTATACATATAAGGCAAACATTCAATGCCCATATAGAACCGAGACAGAGACAGACGCAGAGGCAATTTAACCTTCTCCTGAGGAGATGTTCGATACTGGCCACAGGGGGGAGCAGCTGCTTCATCATCCACTGTGACTGCACTTCCTCATTCCAACGTTGTAAATTAGTTAAACTTGCCTCCCCACTTTTTATAAGTAGTACTTTATTTCCTACTTGACAGATGCAACTATCTTTTGGGTTGCTACCCTGTTTCCCCGAAAATAAGACATCCCCGAAAAATAAGACCTAGTAGAAGTTTTGCTGAATTGCTAAATATAAGGCCTCCCTCAAAAGTAAGACCTAGCAAAGTTTTTGTTTGGAAGCATGCCCAGCGCCTGCCAAACAGAACACCAGAGCATGCAGGATTGGTAAATATACATACTAGTTGTACATGGAAATAATGGTAGTAACAAGAAATTCTTGATAGGATTCACAGTTTGTCTGGTTATGTTGGTTTGTGATGACAACTACTGTACAGTATATAATAAATGTTCATTTTTTGTTCAACAATAAATGTGAATTCTTCTTCATAGAAAAATAAGACATCCCCTGAAAATAAGACCTAGAGCATCTTTGGGAGCAAAAATTAATATAAGACACTGTCTTATTTTCGGGGAAACACGGTAGGTCAGCAATGAGCAGGGGCTGTATTTTATTTTTCATTGACGGGTGCTCATCCCGCCACGGGCTGGCCTCGAACTCATGACCTCATGGTCAGAGTGATTTATTGCAGCAGCTGTTTACCAGCCTGCGCCACAGCCCGGCTATAACTCACATCTCATCGGAAGTAATGGGACAGTTCTCATTGTTTCCAACTAGTCTTAGTCACAACTAATAGTCATAGAATGAAATTCAATGATTTACATCTTGTTTTGTCTAAACACCATGAATTAATATCTAAACTACACATCCACATTATTTTGTTTCATCTTTCCTTGTATTTTGGGCATCTTCCCTCTTTCTTTATACACTGAAGATACATAAAATGTGTGTGTGTGTGTGTGGGGGGGGGGTGTAATGGAGAAACAAAACAGGCCACTTCATTGATTCAAAATTCCTACTGTGCAAGTTTTACAAGCATTATACATTCAAATACGACGACAGCGCATTGCTCCGGCACCTAATGGAAGACGCTTTCAATTCAGCAGCAAGAAGCAGATGGACTGCGTGAAGTTGAATTCTACCAAAGCCTGTGCCAAGGGAAACCTTTCTTCAATGATGGATCCATATGGCACTTTGACAGATGGACCATAACATGGCAAGGAACAAGCCACCAACTCGTGTCCTAACTTACTTCAAGGAAGATAAGAAACCTTCTGTCTTATTAAGGAGCATGGCTTTCTATTGTAAAAAAAAAAAGTCAGACATTTTTCATGAATATTTGATGAAGCGCTTTGCCTTCTGGGCTTGTTGACATGAATCAATGTCCACCCCTTTAGAACGATAGCTGAGTTTTAAAATTCTCCATCTTATTTAGGAGTAAAATAATAGTTGAGGGGACAGTTTATTTATGTATTAACAGTATTTATATTCCGCCTTTCTCACCCCAAAGGGGACTCAGGGCGGATTACAATGAACACATAAATGGCAAACATTCAATGCCAACAGACAAAAAACATATATAGACAGACACAGAGGCATTTAACATTTTTTTCCAGCTTCACGATTCCGGCCACAGGGGGAGCTGTTGCTTCACTGTCCACTAGTGGCTGTACTTCCTCATTCCATTCCTTGTGTTTTGCTGGCAGTTTTATGATGTTGTAAATTAGTTAAATTAGCCTCCCGCATAAAACGTACCTAAATTTCCCTAATTGACAGATGCAACTGTCTTTCGGGGCTGCATAGGTCAACAGTAAGCCGGGCTATTTAATGGTCGGGCTTCGAACTCATGACCTCCCGGTCAGTAGTGATTTATTGCAGCTGGTTACTAGCCAGCTGCGCCACAGCCCGGCCCGGTTCCAAAGAACTTCTCCACAGTATGGCTAAGGTGAGGAGAAATTCTCCATCAACTTCTCAGAGACAGGGCTCCTCACCAGCAGAATCTACAAAAGCATTCCAAGGTTTTGAACTGTTCCTTTAAATTATAAAAGTAGCAACGGTGTTGGGAGCCTAGCCAAAATTTTGCATTGATTACAATGTAGCTCTGACAGATTGTAAAAAAAAAAAAAAGGGAAAAATCAGCCACCCGATGGATAATCCTCATGAATTTAATTTCAGGGCAGATAGTATTCTATATATATATATAGAATATATATATATATATATATATATATATATATATATATACACACACACATGTACTTAGGTTCAATTTTTTTCTCTTCACTTGATTTGTTTTCTTATCTATATTCTATATTACAGTCAGACATTTTCTCTCTTTCTGGTAATAGCGAAATCAGGGAGATCATTATTCTGGCAACAACTCAAGTGAACAGAGACAAGATAAAGTGGCCAACCAGGACACATCTGGAGCTGATCAATAATAATAATAATAATAATAATAATAATAATAATAATAATAATAATAATAACAACAACAACAACAACTTTATTTTCATACCCCGCCTCTATCTCCCGAAAGGGACTCAGGGCGGCTTACATGGGGCCAAGCCCGAATAAAAACAATAGCAATATAAAACACAACAATAGACAAAAAACATGCACAATTATAAAAATTTAAACATTAGCCAATAAAAACAAATGAAAAGAATTAATAAAAATGGATTAAAATGGAGAGGTTGTAAAAGTAGACTGGGTAAGGTGCACCATATAAATATTGTAAACATGATAGTGGAATGTGCTGCCTCAGAGTGTGGAGGAATCTCTGCCGTGGGAGTTTTCAACCATGGGTGGATGGCCATCAGTCAGGGGTGCTTTGACTGTGTGTTCTTGCATGGCAAACTCTTCCAACTCTATGATTCTATGGAGTGGATTTTGGATCTTGGAGAGTACGATAGCTGACCAGATGAGCCCTTGGGGAATTTCCATCCGCTTATGGGTTTCTTAAAAGACCAATTCTTTCTTATTTGATCTATGACTCTATGGAGCAGGTTCAGGACCTTGGACAGTACTGTAGCTGGCCAGAAAAGCCATTGGAGACTTCCTCTGGGCTTTTTAAAAGACCGGTGGCGAAGTGTGTTAAAGCACTGAGCTGCTGAATTTGCAGACTGAAAGGTCCCAGGTTCAAATCCCGGAGTGAGCACCCGCTGTTAGCTCCAGCTTCTGCCAACCTAGCAGTTCGAAAACATGCCAATGTAAGTAGATCAATAGGTACCGCTCTGGTGGGAAGGTAACGGCGCTCCATGCAGTCATGCCAGTGGCCACATGACCTTGGAGGTGTCTACGGACAATGCCGGCTCTTCAGCTTAGAAATGGAGATGAACACCAACCCCAGAGTCAGATATGACTGGACTTAACGTCAGGGGAAACCTTTACCTTTACCTTTTTACTATCTATATATATATATAAAAGGGTAATGAAATATCGGCCTAGGACAAAACAACAAAACTACACATCCCAGAAACACTAAACTTGGCAGCACAACCCCTCATACATGCCTCTACGTTCATACAACAAAAAGAAAAGAAAAATAAAGTCCTAATTAGAGGGAGAGGAATAATTGTTTTTATTCCAATTGCTGCCAGTTAGAAGGCTAAGCTCTGCCTACTTGGTCTCCTAGCAACCCACTCAGCCCAGGGGACAGGCAGAGTTAGGCCTCACTTAGGCCTCTTCCACACTGCCTATAAAATACAGATTATCTGCCTCTAAGTTCATACAACAAAAAGCTCCAGCTACTCCAGAAAACGGCCAGGCTTTGAGACTGCGAGGCTATTCGCTGCTATTCCACCTGGCCAACAAAGGATTTGCATAAGCCACAGCAACGCGTGGCCGAGCAAAGCTGGTATCTATATATTGTAATATTATTAATAATATAACATGTAATATATAATATCACATTCAAAGCACCCCCGACAGATGGCCATCCAGCCTCTGCTTAAAAGCCTCCAAAGAAGGAGCCTCCACCATACCCTGAGGTAGAGAGTTCCACTGTTAAACAGCTAGAAGATAATATTACATCACCTACAGTACTTACATACTATATACCATACTTTCCTTTTTTTACGTTGCTCTGTAGATTATAGACACCTGCGTTTTTGAGAAACCTTTACCTTGTTCTTTAGGACTCCCTTTGCCAGCCTTTTCATGGAAGCGGCTGTCAGTTTGGGAAATGCAGTGGAGAAGCTACCTGCTCAGTGGATGCATCCAAGCTCCATTTCTGAGTGTCATTGGCTCTCCTTTAGGGTTTAGCATACTGGAGTGGTGTCAAGACAAAGTAAAGTCAAGACAAAGATCCACCCAGAGGAAAGGTGTTCTTACCATACATCAAGGGAACCACTGACCGCATAGGCAAACTGACGAAGAAGCACAACCTACAAACTATCTACAGACCCACAAAGAAAATCCAACAAATGCTAAGGTCAGCAAAGGACAAGAGGGATCCTCTCTCCTCTGCAGGAGTCTACCGGATACTATGCAGCTGTGGACAAGTCTACAGAGGGAACACCAAACGCAGCATTGCCCAAACAAGAGTCAAAGAACATGAAAGGCACTGCAGACTAATTCAACCAGAGAAATCAGCCATAGCAGAGCATTTGATGAACCAGCCTGGACACAGGATATTATTTGAGAACACGGAAATGCTTGACCACTCCAACAACTATCATGTCAGATTACACAGAGAAGCCATTGAAATCCACAAGCATGTAGACAACTTCAACAGAAAAGAGGAAACCATGAAAATGAACAAAATCTGGCTGCCAGTATTAAAAAACTCAAAAATCAGAACAGTAAATAAGAAGCAACACTCTGTAAGACAGAGGAGTTCCAGGCATGGGAACCAGGGGCAGTTAACGACTCTGAACAAAGGATGCCCCAGGCAGGAAAAAGCCAGGAGATGAAGCTATTCAATGCTAATCAACAGTCACATTGGCCTCCAACTGACAAAGAGTTCTTCTCTCACCCTGGACTTTCCACAGATATATATAAACCTTCCTTGTTTAGTTTCCCCATATACCTCACAACCTCTGAGGATGCCTGCCATAGATGTGGGCAAAACGTCAAGAGAGAATACTTCTAGAACATGGCCATACAGCCCGGAAAACATACAACAACCTGATTTTGCCTTGATTACGTTTCCTGTGTTCACGGTCATGCATTTTACCTTGGATTGTTGCTATGTTCTTGGGTTTCTAGTTCCTGAGAAGTTTCCATAGGTTTCTTATGAACATTTATTGAACTCTGACTGCTTTTGTATATTGCTGTTTATATCCTGACCGCTACTTTGTGTATGGAAAACACAAGAAATTCCCACATTAGAAACATGGATGCTGAAGCTAATTGACATCAAAAACATGGATTTATTAACACAAAAAGTCTCACAGAGCATCTCGCCAAGACAATGGACCGATTGGAATAAACTGAGATAATATCTGTTAAGAAGCAATATAGAACTTTTGTGTCTACCGCTTACAGGAGCTCTTAGACTCCAGGTTATATATGATGACTTGCTGAAAATATCAAATGTTGAAAGGATGTTTTACAAAGCAATGCAGAGGAGCTGGAAGTGGATACAGGGTTTTGCTTTTGTTTTGTTTTAGTTGTCTTGCTCTATTATTATATATTTAGATGTATATATAAATGTATATACATTTCTTTCCATTGTACTTTTTTTTCTTTTTCTCCCCTTTCTACATGTTTTTTTTTCTAATTTTTATGTATACGTTAAAATCACAAATAAAATATTTTTAAAAAATGAACAAAGGATGCCCCCAGGCAGGAAGAAGCCAGGAGATGAAGCTATTCAATGCTAATTAAGGTGATTAACTACAACATTCACACTGGCTTCCAACTGACAAAGAGTTCTTCTCTTACCCTGGACTTTCCATAGATATATATAAACCTTCCTGGCTTAGTTTCTCCATATACCTCACAACCTCTGAGGATGCCTGCCATAGATGTGGGCGAAACGTCAGGAGAGAATAATAATAATAATAATAATAATAATAATAATAATAATAATAATAATTTTATTTTTGTACCCCGCCCCATCTCCCCGAAGGGACTCGGGGCGGCTTACATGGGGCCAAGCCCAGTCAACAACAATGAAATAACACCATAAAACAGATTAAAAACAATAAAAACAAGTCAGAAGAAATCACATATTAGGACAAAAGGTATACTTCTAGAATACTAGAAAAGAATACTTATTTATTTATTTATTTATTTACAGCATTTATATTCCGCCCTTCTCACCCCAAAGGGGACTCAGGGCGGATCACATTACACATATAGGCAAACATTCAATGCCTTTTAACATAGAACAAAGACAAACAAACATAGGCTCCGAGCTGCCTCGAACTCATGACCTCCTGGTCAGAGTGATTCATTGCAGTTAATTGCAGCTGGCTTGCTCTCCCGCCTGCGCCACAGCCCGGGCCCATGTTCTACTTCTAGAACATGGCCAGACAGCCCGAAAAACATACAACAACCCAGTGATCCCAGCCATGAAAGCCTTCGACAACACATTCGAACTGTGTTGAATATACGGTTTTGTTTTCATAGTTTCTCCACCTGGTAATATTATCTTCTGATCTGTATTTTCAATTAATTCGACACTTTGCCCATTACGATATATATCTATGGGCTGTGTCGCTGGTCTATATCAGTCAGTCAGAAAAGACAAAATTAGAAAGCCTTTAGCTTTCTAATTTTGGCAGAGCTCTTGCTTTCAACTCGTCTAATTTCGTCAGAGAAGACTGGAAAAAAGAAGGAATATTGTTTCATGATACCTGATTGTGTCAATGAGCCCTAGGAGCAGGGGTCCCCAAAATTTTTAAACAGGGGGCCAGTTCATGATCCTTCGGACCGTTGGAGGGCCAGACTATAGTTGGCCACCGAGCAACAACAACAACAACAACAAAAAAAAAAACGAAGAGGGTTGGAAGAAACCCTTTGGGCTATTGAGTCCAATCCCCTTCTGCCTTTGTGCACCGAAAGCACAAGCAAAGCACCCCTGAGAGATGGCCACCCAGCCTCAATGTTAATAATAATAATAATTTTTAAAAAATTACGATCTGCCAACTGCAAAAGGCCACCTTACTGGGATCTGTACGCATCATCTGAAAATACATCACACAGTCCTAGACACTTGGGAAGTGTTTGACTTGTGATTTTGTGATACGAAATCCAGCATATCTATCTTGTTTGCTGTGACATAATAAAATAATAATAATAATAATAATAATAATAATAATAATAATAATAATAATAATAATAAAGGGTTGGAAGAGACCCCTTGGGACATTTAGTCCAATCCCCTTCTGCCTTTGTGCACCAAAAGCATAAGCAAAGCACCCCTGACAGATGGCCACCCAGCCTCAATGTTAATAATAATAATAATAATAATAATAATAATAATAATAATAATAATAATAATAATAAGGGTTGGAAGAGAAGAAGAGACCCCTTGGGTCATTTAGCCCAACCCCCTTTTGCCCTTGTGCCGTGGGGGCCGGATAAATGGCTTCGATGGGCCGCATCCGGCCCCCGGGCCATAGTTTGGGGACCCCTGCCTAGGAGAATACCTCTCCAAACCGAGCTTTCTTCTTTCTTCACTTTCTTGTAATGAGAGAGCCGTGGAAAGTCTTAGGGATGGAAATGTTGGCTGTCACTTTTTCCTCCTATGTGCTTTCAATTTTTCCTTAAAATTTCAGAAGACTGTCAATGAAACCCCCAAAGAAAAGATGTAGTAATGCTCTCTTATTCTGCTGCCAGAGGCATCAGCTACTCCATAGCTCTCTCCGTACTCATGAGAGAGCCTGGGTTATTCTGCTTTCCCAGGTTAAGGGTGTGCAGTGAAAACCCTCTCATTGCACTCTTCCCAAAGGGTCGCTTCAAAGAGAAATCCACATAACAAGTAAAATCCACTTCAAAAGAGGCTGACAAGGTATCTGTAATCATTTTTAAACTCATTTCTGTTGCTCCCTGTTGTTTAGAACAAGCCTTTTGTAGCTTGAGCTGAAACTTGCTTTGTTGTCAGTTGCTCTCTTCAGGGCACAACCAGGCTGAGCAGAATTCTCGTCCAGTATTAGTGCATAATGCAAAAGGCGACATAGCAACCTGTAGTACAATGTCATAGTTTAAGAGGCCACGTGGCAATAGAATAAAAGAACCCTGGAAAGCAAGGTGGATGTGAAATTTGGTTTCCTAGAAATATTGTTTTCATTTGTAACAAATGTCCAAAAATCAGTGGATGAATGGATCTTTCTGAAACTTGGCAGGAATGCTGCCCTGCTCCTATTCTGTCATTCTAGAGAAATTCCAAGGGATACCTCTTTTGGGTTTTTTTTTAAAGACATTTTATTTTTAGTAACTTTACAAAATTCCTAAGTCAGTGGATGACCGATGTGATGTCTCAGGGACCTTTGGCCCATGACCCCGCAGCCATCATAGATCAAACTGAAGAGGATATGGGTTTTTTCCCATCTCAGCAAGATTCCATTCCAGATGTCCCCTGTTGACATTTTCGTGCCAAAGCCAATTACGGACGCCCTTGAAACAGAGCCTGGTTCCCCGGAAAGTGTTGTGTTTGATAGGAAGTCCTTTCTCAAAACACATTGCTCCCATAAGCAGTTTCTGAGATGAAGCGCGAGATTAGCGGAGAGAGACGATTGTAATGAAACCGTTTCCCTTGGGAGTTAAACACCTGTTGGGGGGAACTCTTGAACTTCCATAAAAGTTCTGCACTGAGCTTTCCCTATCGCGGTGTCAACGTGACTAATCAAAGAAGAACATCGTCCCTTGTTTCCGAGCTCCTAAGCGGCCCTTCGGTGCGCTTACTCACGAGTAGACAGGGAGTTTGGACTGCGTTTCAGATCCACCACGAATTACCTTGCCTAGCCTCGAATCCTTGTCTGGACTTTACTTCAGGAATCTCCCGGTGAATCCTTGCTCTTTCCCCACTCAAACTTCCAAAGAGTTTGAGTGTGTTTCGGTTATTGGATTGTAGACTTTGGACTCTAATACTGGACATATAACTTCATTTATTTGGACTATTTTTGATCTTTCTTATAAGGCCAATTGCTTGACTATATACTCTGCATACTTTTGTTTTATTCTTTTATTGCATTAATAAAGATATTAGATTGTTTATTGGCCTCCGTGTTGGTTTCCAGTGCTCACGCAGCCTAGAGGTGTTACAACCAAAACGTTCTGGAACTTGGCAGGATTGCAGTCATAAATATGACCTCTAAGTGTGGCAAGTTTCATCCTAATAGCCAAATTTCCAGATTCCAGATTTTGCCAGAACAGGAACAGAACTCAGTATTTTGAATTACAGATTGAAATGGCTCCCATCCAGATCTCGAAATTTTTCCAAAAATGGAGCCAGGGAGGGGGGGCACCCAAAGTTTAAAACGAAACCGAAATGGATTTCTGCCGTTTCTTACTCCACTAAGTGTTATTACCCTCATGTTTTCTTTGTGAACAAGCCAGAAGAATTTGAATGGCCTCTTCGGAGACAAGATGATGAACTAGATAGTAGGGTTGTGTGCGGAATCCGTTTCCTCTATTTCCTCCTACCAGAGATAGAAGTAAAAAACAGGGACTGAGAAGAAGTCAAAGACTCGCTCTCAAACTAGATAATGATTAGTTTGTTTTATGAATGTTTTATGTAAGTTAATTTTTAACTGATTTATAGTGTATTGTACAGGTTTTATATGTGTGTTTTATTGTAAGCCGCCCTGAGTCCCCTGTTGGGTGAGAAGGGCGGGATATGAATGTTGTAATAAATAATAAATAAATAAATTTTCCCAGGAGAACTTTTTGTGGGCCCTGTACTCCCTAATTCTACAGACTTGGGATTCTGTTAAAAGTACTCTGCACTGTATTCTCATTGCGGTGTCAACATTGCTTTTCCTCAAAAGAGGTTCCAGTTTCCAGCTCCTTGCCTTGACTTCTGAATCCGTGCCAAGTTTCCAGTTCCAGGAGAGCTGAGCCGCGACTCCCGAGTAGACCTTGCCTTGTTCCTGAATCGAGATTGACTTCGCTTTGTTTACCTTGCTCCTTTGACTTTACTACAGGACTTTCCAAGTGGATTTGCAGTGTTTGTTTTCCACCATTGTTTCATGGACAAATTTTAATATCTAAGGGAAGCTATCGAGCTTCACTTGTGGATTACAAATTGGACATTGATGAACTCTTTCTGAATTACAATAGACTATATATTATGGACTATTTCTTACTTTGACTTTCCACCTTAAATGTGCAATAAATGCTTCAAGAAACAGCTTGTGTGTTATATTGGCTCCTGCCTGGTTTTCGAGTACTCACACTGCCTTGGGGTGCAACAGGGTCAAGGTTTACCCAGATTGCACAACTCTACTAGATAGGCTGGATTCCCCCCTCCCCTTTCCTCCTGATATGGTATATCTTTTCTCGTTTTATTACAATGTCTGTTGAAAGCTTCAAACCATGTCAGAAACAAAGAGAGACCTCAGGAGAGTTTCTTGTCTTAATCATTTGGACCAACAATTGACCTTGGAAACCTTACTGAGCCATCAGCTTCTACGCAGGTCACAAAAAGATGATTTTCCCTCACTTACTAATGGCTTTTGTTCCTGTTGTTTCTCCATTTTCAAGCCCAGGGAGCAAAAGCATTCTGCTCCTGTCCTGGTCATCTTTATCGTCTGAGAGACTCTTTTGCTTTGTGACTCAATCAGAGAGTGAAGAACAAATGGGGCGAGAAGAGCAGAGGCTTTCCCCCCTCCCCTCTTCTTTCAGTAGAATAAAATATTGCATGAGATCAATAGTTTCTTTGGTTTTATGTTTCTGTTCCTTAAGGGCAGCTGGCTTATTGCATTTCCATTGATCAAGCACACATGCAGGGCAGCTCAGAGGAGATCAACCAAGTGATGCGATTTAATTCCCGACAATTTGAAGTAAAGCGACTTAGAGATGAAATGAGGGGAGGGAGCAGGGTTGAAGGAGGGGTGGTCACGGTTCTTCGTATCACACTATGCCGTCTTTTTTGACACACAGCCCTTGTCCAGGTTTAAATTACAGATAGATAACTGAATGGAACTAACGGCAAGATGCAAAAGTGGAAAGTGTCAAAGGTCTGATCAACCGGTTGCTAGTTCACTTCAACTTCCAGCAAGGAAATCAGAGGCTCAGCTGCACTAAAACACCAAAACATCTTCCATGAAAGAAGAGAACTAGGAGATGAGTAAAATGTTTGTTCAGAACTTGGGAAAGAAGATTCCTGATCTTCCAGTACAAATAAAACCAATCTCTGGGAGTAGTGGCCCGGGCTTTGGCGCAGGCGGGAGAGCAAGCCAGCTGTTGCAATTAACTGCAATGAATCACTCTGACCAGGAGGTCATGAATTCGAGCCCCGCTTGGAGCCTATGTTTGTCTTGTCTTTGTTCTATGTTAAAAGGCATTGAATGTTTGCCTATATGTGTAATGTGATCCGCCCTGAGTCCCCTTCGGGGTGAGAAAGAAGGGCGGAATATAAATGCTGTAAATAATAAAATAATAAAATAGTGCATTCAAGAGGAGAAGGGAAGAAAGAGGCATTTGTTTCTTTGCATTTTAAAATCAGCATTAGTATAGAGCAGGGGTCCCCAAACTAAGGCCCGGGGGCCAGATGCAGCCCTCCAAGGTCACTTACCTGGCCCCCGCTCTCAGTTTTATAATATTTTTATATCATTTTAAATAATATAATAAATTGTATATACATATAATATTGATAATAATATAATGTTATACAATATAATACTAATAATACCATATAATAATATTAATTATATGATATATATTACATATAATATTACAGTAGAGTGGTATAGTTCAATATAGTAATATATAATGCTAATACTGTGCTATGCTAATAATATAATATATTGTATGTACATACAGCTGCTCTGAGTCCCCTTCGGGGTGAGAAGGGCGGAATATAAATGTAATAAATAAATGTAGTAAATGAATAAATAATTAATTTTAGACTTAGGCTCGGCCAAAGTCTGAAATGACTTGAAGACACACAACAACAACAACAATCTTAATTAACCTGACTATCTCATTGGCCAGAAGCAGGCCCACATTTTCCATTGAAATCCTGATAGGTTTATGTTGGTTACAATTGTTTTCATTTTTAAATATTGTATTGTACTTCCATTGTTGTTGTTGGTTTGCACTACAAATAAGACATGTGCAGTGTGCATAGGAATTTGTTCGTTTTTTTTTTCAAATGATAATTCGGCCCCTCCACAGTCTGAAAGATTGTGGACCGGCCCTCTGCTTTAAAAGTTTGAGGACCCCTGGTATAGAGAATAAAAGTAAAGGTTTCCCCTGACGTTAAGTCCAGTCTTGACTGACTCTGGGGGTTGGTGCTCATCTCCATTTCTAAGCCAAAGAGCTGGCGTTGTCCATAGACACCTCCAAGATCATGTGGCCATAGGCATGACTGCGTGGAGCGCCCTTACCTTCCCGCCGGAGCGGTACCTATTGATCTACTCACATTGGCATGTTTTCGAACTGCTAGGTTGGCAGGAGCTGGAGCTAACAGCAGGCCCTCATTCCGCTCCCAGGATTTGAACCTGGGACCTTTCAGTCCGCAAGTCCAGCAGCTCAGCACTTTAACACACTGTGCCACCAGGGGCCATTAGTTTGCCAAGTTTTTAATTTTAATTTTGTTTGTGGTTTTTCTATCTATCTATATATATAAAAGAGTGATGGCATCAGGGCAGCGGACAAAGCAACAAAACTACAGGCCCCCCAACCTCGAAATTTGACAACACAACCCATCATTCACGGCTCTAGGTTGATACAACAAAAAGAAAAGAAAAATAAAGTCCTAATTAGAGGGAGAGGAATAATTGCTTTTATCCAATTGCTGCCAGTTAGAAGGCTAAGCTCCTCCAACTTGGTCTCTTAGCAATCCAATAAAAAATAATAAAAAACACTAAAAATAATTAAAAACACTAAAAAATTAATACAATAAAATACTATAATAACAGAAAATAACTAAAAATAATACAAAAAATAATAAATAAAATATAATAAATAAAAAGATAACTTACAGTAAAAATAATTTAAAAATACAAATAACGTACGGGCACAGCTAGTACATTATAACTGTATTCTCAATTTGTTTCTGACATGACAGAGAAATAAATAAATAGTGTTGACATGGAAGAGGGCCAGTTAAGAAACATATTAGAAGTTTGAGCAGTTTACATAAATGCATACGCATACATTTCAAAACAAAATTTACACAAGCTAAGTGCCAGAAGACAAGTGATTATTCCAGCTGGCTAAACTCTTAGATTTAATAAATATAGCATAATATACTTCAAGACTGGTGAAACGACTACTAGATTTATGGTTCACTTTGAAGAAAACAAAGCCCAGACCCGACAGCAGAAGATTTCCCAGATGAGCAATTAATGGTATTCAATTTCTTGCAAGTAGAAGAGACCATGAAGAAAAAGAACATGATGCCAAGTCTGTTACATGATTAGGACACGGCAGTTGATCCATTTCTTGGATTGTGGATGGGGGTGCATGGTCTTGAACGTCAATCAAAGAAAGGGAATACGACACAAGGAGAAAGGGGTGCATTTTCCAGCTAAGCCGGAAAATGCTTTAGAAATGGACAAGGCTCCAGAATAGGTTTGAGAAACTCAATATGACCCAACGATCAGCTCCCAGCTTGTCCCTCCTTGCATAGCTGATTTTACTCAGTGAATTATCAAATGTAGAAGGGGTTGAACAGATGCCTGCAGCTGTAACAATTAAGAGGATAAAAGCTCCATGAGGAGAAATACATGCACTTCATAAGAAAAGAATGTAGAGAGTTGAAAGGAACTGCAAAGAGCCCTCTAGACCAGCTCCCTGCCAAGCACAACTAAAGCACTCCTGAAAGATGCCTATCGAACTTCTGTTTGAATGGCTCTGAAGAACGAGACTTCGCCACCCTCTGAGGGTGAATCTATTCCACTCTTGAACAGCTCTTGTGGTAAATAAGTTCTTCTTAAACTTAACTGGGAATCTATTTTATTGTAATGTATATGCATTGATTCATATCCTAGCCTATGGAGCAGAAGGCTAAAAAGCTTGTTCCATCTTCTATAACAATACTAGCTGTGCCCGGCCACGCGTTGCTGTGGCAAAGTATGGTGGTCTGGGAAATAAAGTATTGAGGAATTGGTGGTAGTTAAGGTAAAGGGTAAAGGTTTCCCCCTGACATTAAGTCCAACTGTGCCTGTCCCCTGGGCTGAGTAGGTTGCTAGGAGACCAAGTGGGCGGAACTTAGCCTTGTAACTGGCAGCAATTGGATAGAATCATAGAATCATAGAATAGTAGAGTTGGAAGAGACCTCATGGGCCATCCAGTCCAACCCCCCGCTAAGAAGCAGGAAATCGCATTCAAAGCACCCCCGACATATGGCCATCCAGCCTTTGCTTAAAAGCCTCCAAAGAAGGAGCCTCCTCCACAGTCCGAGGCAGAGAGTTCCACTGTCAAACAGCCTTTCTCACAGTGAGGAAGTTCTTCCTGGTGTTCAGGTGGAATCTCCTTTCCTGTCGTTTGATAATAGGATAAAACCTATTATTCCTCTCCCTGTAACTAGGACTTTATTTTTCTTTTCTTTTTGTTGTATCAACCTAGAGCCGTGGATGATGGGTTGTGTTGTCAAATTTCGAGGTTGGGGGGCCTGTCGTTTTGTTGTTTTGTCCGCTGCCCTGATGCCATCACTCTTTTATATATAGAGATTTCAGCTACAGTAGAGTCTCACTTATCCAAGACTCATTTATCCAAGGTTCTGGATTATCCAATGCATTTTTGTAGTCAATGTTTTCAATATATCGTGATATTTTGGTGCTAAATTCGTAAATACAGTAATTACAACATAACATTACTGCGTATTGAACTACTTTTTCTGTCAAATTTGTTGTATAACATGATGTTTTGGTGCTTAATTTGTAAAATCATAACCTAATTTGATGTTTAATAGGCTTTTTCTTAATCTCTCCTTATTATCCAACATATTCGCTTATCCAACGTTCTGCCAGCCCGTTTATGTTGGATAAGTGAGACTCTACTGTACATTAATATATGAATTTTACCCTCATATGTTTACAGGTCTTTGCAAATCCTATATACATATAGATAGAGATTTCCATGTACCTGTATATCTGTTCCTATATGTATACATTAATTTTATATATGCATTTTATATGAATTTTACCCTCACATGTTTGCAAGTACAGAGGGAAAATGAGCGCGCGCACACAAACACAGAGAGAGGGATGTCTAGATAGATATAAACATTGATAAATGGGGCTTTCAAAGATTGCAGGAGGAAAATGCACATAGAGAGAGGATTTGCAAAGGTTTCAGAGGGAAATACAAATGTGAAATTAGTATATATAATGATAAATCTATATCTAGCTCTGCATTGTATAACATGATGTTTTGGTGCTTAATTTGTAAAATCATAACCTAATCTGATGTTTAATAGGCTTTTCCTTAATCCCTCCTAATTATCCAAGATATTCGCTTATCCAAGGTTCTGCCGGCCCGTTTAGCTTGGATAAGTGAGACTCTGCTGTATTTAAGATACAGTAGTTATGATATCCCAGGTTCAAACCCCGGGAGCGGTGTGAGCACCCACTGTTAGCCCCAGCTCCTGCCAACCTAGCAGTTTGAAAACATGCAGATGTGAGTAGATCAATAGGTACCACTCTGGCGGGAAGGTAAGGGCGCTCCATGCAGTCATGCCGGTCACATGACCTTGGAGGTGTCTACGGACAACGCCGGCTCTTCGGCTTAGAAATGGAGATGAGCACCAACCCCCAGAGTCAGATATGACTGGACTTAATGTCAGGAGAAACCTTTACCTTTACTTTTTACTCTATTATTATTAAAAGGATACACAAGCACATTTACATTGAAGAAGATGAGAATAATGATTTGATCAGAGTTGGACGGTCTTATCTTAATTTTTATATCCCGCCCCATCTCCCCGGAGGGACTCGGAGCGGCTTACATGGGGCCAAGCCCGACAACAATACAACAGCAGCAATAAAACAATAAAACAAGATCGGCAATAAAACAATGTCGCATCAATAAAAACATAACATCAATAAACAGTTATAAAAGTCAACGCACGGCATAAAATGGTTAAAAACAGGGCTAAAAACACGGAGCTGGGCCCAAGGGGAAAAACTTCAGTGTGGTAGAGGTAATTTCACAGTTTAAAAATCAATAAAGTTCAAAATAATCGTGGCCAGGCAACCTATTATTAGATGGGCAGGAAAATTTGGGCTTTATGTAAATATTCAAAAACATTTAACCTACTGATGCCTCAATTAATGTAATTTTACTGGTATCTATTTTTATTTCTGAAATTTCCCACCCTCGGCTTATATTGGAGTCAACGTTTTCCCAGTTTTTTTTGTAGTAAAATTAGGTGCCTTGGCTTATATTCGGGTCGGCTTATACTCGAGTATATACAAGTAAGTAGTATGTAGGATCTGTCCTATGAAAAACAATACAGTAATACAGCTAAATCATTCTTAAAGAAAGTCAAAGAATCCCAAAGAACCGATTCCATTTGATCTGTCTGAGAGCTTTGATACTTTTGAATCACATCTTAAGCATTTTTTCTCCATTGGGATGATACTGTTTCCTCGAACTCAAGGGAGACCAAAGACTTCAAACTTCACCTTTATCACTTAGATATTTGTAAGACTAAAAAAAAGAGACAAGGGCCCAAAGGTAATGAGAGGAAGGAAAGCAAGGGCCCAAGGAAAGAAAGCTGAGTAAAGACAATTGGGATATGAATAGTGAGTCTGGCACTTTTCCTATTTGGCTACAACCCATCTGTACAAACACACCCTCACCATTTTCATGGGTATTTTACTATTAAGTTAGAAGGCCTTAAAACATCAATTATTGGAAGGTAATAGCTTTATGTTCTCACAGGTAGTTCCAGCATAAATGTCAGTGTTCAGAAATAATATTTCATTTTGGGACTAACAAATCAGGGGCTTAGTGTTTGGAGGAGAAATGATTGGAACTCTTTGAAAGGTGCCTGAACGAGAGAAACTGCCAACATATTTATATTCTTACAATGGAGGAGGAGAAAATACACCCCTGGGTATGTTTTAAGTGTCTTCCATCTTTTGGATAAATGCTGATGCTAAACCAAAAAAAAGAAGAAGAAGAGGATGAAGAAATGAAAAGATGACCTTACAATAATAACCTCATGATGCATCTGGGACTAAGCTTTCCAACATACCAAAATCATTTGCAATATGTTCAGAGTGGAAAGTTTTATAATATTTTATAGCTTATCACATTTCTTGTGGGCTAAAAAAGGAAGAGGATTTTTTCTCTCTCTCTCTCTCTACCAGCAGTAAAATAAGCATAAATAAGCAACAACAACAACTCACATATACAACTGATAAAAGACCACTCATTCAACTTTGAAACCTAGAGCCAGGTTGAAAATGTTCGCTTATAAGAAAGGACAATTATTTTCTATATTTATCTCCCCATCTCAAAAGAAAACAAATGCTTTCTTGCAGCATCCTTCCCATATTTACATATACAGTAGAGTCTCACTTATCCAACATATACGGGCCGGCACAACGTTGGATAAGCGAAAATTTTGGATACTAAGCAGGGATGTTCCAGTCTTTGTTCCTTGCTCTTGGGGATTTTTGGATTATTATTGTTCCTGTGAGTTTGCAGTTTGGATTTTCTGCTCCAGTTCAGATCCTGTCTTGTGTTCCAGCTTTGATCCTGTTCCTTGCACTAATCTTGGTGCTTTGATTCCTGCGTTCCAGTTTGATCCTGTGCCTTGGACTAATTTTGATACCTGGTTTGGACTTATTTTGATGTTCTGTTTGGATTCTGTTCTTTTGTGTGACTTTCATAGACGCTTGCTTCAAGATTCTCAAGTATTTTGTAACTTGTGGACTTAAGCCTTGTTTCATTGACTTTGAACTTTGATTTGCTATTGTTTGCATATAATCTTCAATAAACAGCTTGCTTTCCTTATATTCTGGAGCTCCAGTGTGTTGTGACCCAGCCACGGGCTGGTCAGATTCACGATGAAGATGAAGGGGATTCTGGATTTGAGATTCAAGAGCTGCCAGAGGCAGAAGTTGGTTCAGAGATGGAGTCTGGCTCAGAGGCCGGAGATTTGCAGTTTCAGTTTGAGCAGGATGACCTGCTGAACCCAGGAGCTATAGATAACGGGCAGGCTGACATTCCCTTGAGAAATAATGAGGGAGTAGATTCAGCTCCATGCCAGGTGCAAGATAACGGTAGCACAAGCAATGAACTATCCAGAGAGGACCGTTTGTCTTGGATGGGTTCCCAGGTTTGAAGAAGTGAGCGTTTGGTGCAAAAAAGAGAAACCAGCTGTGGGAAAAGAAACACCTTTCTAAGTTGTTATTAAAAGGGTGCTTTGCAGATTGCTCCTTGTCAAAGCAATTTCTTTGCTTTATCTAGGTGGATGCTCTCTTCGTCTGTGTTCTTGGATCTTTGGATTTTGGGCCTTGTTCTTGGACTCTATTGCATCTCTGGATTCTGGACCTTGTTCTTGGACTCTATTGGATCTCTGGATTTTGGATCTTGTTCTTGGACTCTATGGACTATTGCCTTGCCTTGTGGATTATCGCTCTTAGACCTCTGGATTCTGGATCTTGTTCTTAGACTCTATGGACTATTGCTCTTGCTGTGCTCTTTGGACTTTTGAACCTTGCATCATGGATTAATGGACATTTCTTTGCCTTGTGAACAATTGAATTCTTATTGACTAATTCCTTACAACTTTGAACTACCTTTTTGCTTGCTTGCTTGAATTATAGCCTGCTTTGCTTAATAAAAATCTCAAAAGACTTTCCTTGTGTCTGACTGGGTATCTATAGCAAGGTGAACTTAGCCTGAGGTGCGACACAGTGTGGTTTTGAGGTGCCTATGTAGCCTAGGGGTGCAACAATACCCTCCATAAAGAGAATATTAAAGTTATGCTTGGCATTCCTCTCTCCAAGAGACCTAGGGACAGTCCTGGAGTCCCAAACGATTTCTGCAAAGATCTGCTGAACTTTATGGGATGGAACTGCACTGTCTTCAAACCATTCTCCATTCAATGACAGCTAGGTTTACTGAGAAAAGTACATAGGAGCTCACTCTAAAATGGAACATATCTGAGATCTAAGGTTATAGATTTTCATGGAAGTCCCTACTCTCTGCCTTGCCACATTCTCATGTTCATTTGGTGGGGACACAGGAGAAGGTCTCCTTTATGTTTGCTCCTAGGCTTTCGAGATACTTTCCTCAGGATCCATCCCTGTTGCCCTGCTATCGGCAAATACAAACTTCTCTGTTCTGTCAAGCTTTTGAGGGACTGACAGCAAAGCGCTTTCAATGGTGTGCTGCTCTATTGATTCCTGAAATCTTTTACCTCAATGGACTTGTATGTAAGGGGGTTGGATTCAATGTATTGCTTATTAACTGCATTGTAATAATCATCATTGATATGTTTTCCTCTCTGTTTCTGTAACTGCTTTTGTCTTTGGTGAGCTGCCAATTTTCTGAATATGGAAGAAAAAACATCCTTAGATGAAGTGAATAATGCAAAGCAAAATCCTCCTCCTCTCCCGCTCCTTGTATCAATAATACTATTGGGCAGAATACTCTATCAGCTACTTCATTAAGTATAATGAACTAAATACACTAAGCATGCTAAGTAAATTAAGTTACTTTGTAAGCAACTACTTTACTAGACAGGATCTCCACAGTGTCAGAATGCAGATAAATTGCATGGAACTGGATTATATGAGGCTATACTGCCATATAATACAATTCAATGTAGTTAATCTGCCTTCCGAAATGATGCAGACTTAATTTAGTTGATTGTGCTTCAATATTACTTTACCTAAGGTTCTCAAGGGCATGAGTCTTGAAGAAAGAAAGTGGGGATTTTTAGAAGGAGGTTAATTAAGCCCATTGTCAGGATGATGATGATGATGATGATGATGATAATAATAATAATAATAATAATAATAATAATAATAATAACTCCTCAAAGCACAGCAGACAAAAAAACCATTACAAGAAAACCGCACTACAAACTAGAGCTGACAGCTGGCACAACAAAACATTGCATGGAAAGTTCCTTGACAAAATTGAAGGAAAAGCTGATAAGGAGAAGACCTGGCTCTGGCTCACGAATGGGACCCTGAAGAAGGAGACAGAAGGCCTGATCCTTGCAGCCCAGGAGCAAGACATCAGGACAAAGGCCATTAAGGCCAAGATCGAAAAATCAGCTGATGACCCAAAATGCAGACTGTGCAAGGAAACCGACAAAACCATGGATCTTCTCCTCAGCTGCTGTAAGAAAATCGCACAGACAGACTACAAACAGAGGCACAACTATGTGGCCCAAATGATTCATTGGAACCTATGCCTCAAGTACCACTTCCCAGCAGGAAAGAACTGGTGGGATCACAAACCTATTGGAAAGTATTGGAAAATGAGCACGCAAAGATACTGTGGGACTTCTGAATCCAGACTGACAAAGTTCTGGAACACAACACACCAGACATCACAGTTGTGGAAAAGAAAAAGGTTTGGATCATTGATGTCGCCATCCCAGGTGATAGTCGCATTGACGAAAAACAACAGGAAAAACTCAGCCGCTATCAGGACCTCAAGATTGAACTTCAAAGACTCTGGCAGAAACCAGTACAGGTGGTCCCGGTGGTGATCGGCACATTGGGTGCTGTGCTAAAAGATCTCAGCCGGCATTTGGAAACAATAGACATTGACAAAATTACGATCTGCCAACTGCAAAAGGTCACCCGACTGGGTCTGCGCGCATCATCAAAAAATACCTCACACAGTCCTAGATTGGGAAGTGTTCGACTTGTGGTTTTGTGATACGAAATCCAGCATATCTATCTTGTTTGCTGTGTCATAATAAAATAATAATAATAATAATAATAATAATAATAATAATAATAATAATAATAATAATACATCACACAGTCCTAGACACTTGGGAAGTGTTTGACTTGTGGTTTTGTGATATGAAATCCAGCATATATATCTTGTTTGCTGTGTCATAATAAAATAATTTTATTTCTTACCCGCCTCTCCTCATAGCTCAAGGAGGGTTAGAAAACAATGAAAATACATACGCACAGTAAAAACACTACAAACATACACACTGAGAGGTACCTCCATAAAAGTTACACACCAAAACGTATCTCTACAAAATACATACTAAAACATACAAAACAGAGAGTGTTCTGCCCCCAGGCTTTTTAACTGCTTGGAAGGTGAACTGGTTGCACAAAGAACAGATGGAGGACACTTTCATATTTGTGTTTTATACTAAAGAATTGGGGTTTTTTTTGTTTTTTACAAAAAGGAAAAAAGGAGAGAGACTATAGAAAATGGAAACGATTTTGGATGAGATAAAAAGAAAAAAGAGGAATTAAAGCCATTTCCTTTAAAATTGGTTGTGATGAATCAAATTAAGATTTTATAGAAACAGCTATTTACGTTAACAGTGAGTACTACGCTGACAAAGATGAACTATGCAAAGCAGAAACAATGAATTTGCAAATAAACCACGGAGACACGGAATGAAATTAAGAGTGATTTACGAAGATAGGAGAAATTGAAGTTGTCACTGTTGGGGAGAATCTTGGCGATAAAGATGAATGTTTTGCCTTTTTCTATTTGTTTCTATTTCAAACAAAGCCGATGTTATCAATGATCTGCCATTCAAGCGACGTCAGAAAGGTTTGTCAAAGTTTATCGAGCAAGGGAAGAAACCAAAAAGTTAAAGTTTTACAAGTTGCTGAACAAAGAGATGTAATGGGTTGACCAATTTTGAAAATGTACTTTTGTGCATGTTAACATGCAAATGGATCTTGTTGCACCTTAGAAACTACCGAGGTCCCATCTAAACTGCCATATAATCCAATTTCAGAATGCTTTAAAGTTAGATTGAAACTTAAAAAAAACAAACCAAAATAACGGTGGCCTTTGACAATTAGCAGATTTGATCTAACAGAAGAAAGGTATGATGCTTTAGTGAGAGAAATAAGATTTTATATATTAAAACTTATGGCAAGCATAAAGAATGTTGTGCATGTTCTTCTTTTTCTTTCTGGCTCCTTACCGGGCATTTGAGCAGTGTTGGTTGGTGCTGTGGCCTTGGCTGGTGCCTCCCCGCCCCCTCCTTCAAAATCTATATAAATAAAAGAGTGATGGAATCCTGGCAACCGCCAAAACAACAAAACTAAACACCCCAAAATCTCGAAAATTGACAACACAACCCATCATCCATGCCTCTAGGTTGATACAACAAAAAGAAAAATAATAAAGTCCTAATTAGAGGGAGAGGAATAATTGTTTTTATCCAATTGCTGCTAGTTAGAAGGCAAAGCTCCGCCCACTTGGTCTCCTAGCAACCCACTCAGCCCAGGGGACAGGCAGAGTTAGGCCTCACTTAGGCCTCTTCCACACTGCCTATAAAATACAGATCATCAGATTTGAACTGGATTATATGGCAGTGTAGACTCAAGGCCCTTCCACACAGCTATATAACCCATTTATAATCTTATATTATCTGCTTTGAACTGGATTATCTTGACTCCACACTGCCATATAATTCACTTCAGTGTACAGTCGGACACAACTGGACTTAATGTCTGGGGAAAACCTTTACCCTTTACCTTAACTACCACCAATTCCTCAATACTTTATTTCCCATACCACCATACTTCGCCACACCAACGCGTGGCCGGGCACAGCTAGTCTATATATATAAAAGGGTAATGAAATTTCATCCTAGGACAAAACAACAAAACTACACACCCCACAACCTCGAAAATTGACAGCACAACCCTTCATCCACGCCTCTACGTTCATACAACAAAAAGAAAAGAAAAATAAAGTCCTAATTAGAGGGAGAGGAATAATTGCTTTTATCCAATTGCTGCAAGTTACAAGGCTAAGCTCCGCCCACTTGGTCTCCTAGCAACCCACTCATTGCAATTCTAGCAGTCCAAAAAACCATTCCCAAGAACGCAAGTACCCAGGCTTCCTAGCAGCAGTCCTATTCCATTGCATTCCAGCTCACCAAACAAGGAGAAAACAGCCAGGCTTTGAGGCTGCGAGGATATTCACTGCTATTCCACCTGGCCAACAAATGATTCCCATAAGCCACAGCAACGCGTGGCTGGGCAAAGCTAGTGTTTTATATAGTTTTAACTACCATATTCAATACTGTGTTTTAACCTTGTTCTTCAATGTTTTTCTTAATACAGTAGAGTCTCACTTATCCAACATAAACGGGCCGGCAGAATGTTGGATAAGCGAATATGTTGGATAATAAGGAGGCATTAAGGAAAAGCCTATTAAACATCAAATAAGGTTATGGTTTTACAAATGAAGCACCAAAACATCATGTTAGACAACAAATTTGGCAGAAAAAGTAGTTCAATATGCAGTAATGCTATGTAGTAATTACTGTATTTATGAATTTAGCACCAAAATATCACGATATATTGAAAACATTGACTGCAAAAATGCGTTGGATAATCCAGAACGTTGGATAAGCGAGTGTGGGATAAGTGAGACTCTACTGTATCTAATTGTATACTTTTCTACGCTATACTGATGCTTGTACATTTTCTGTTGCTGGTCATCGACTGTAATAAATAAATTTGAATTTGAAGACATGATGAAGAACAAGGGAACACATGCTGCAAACTGCAATTAACTATCAGGTCTCCCACTTTTCCCCTGCAATGCATCGCAATGGGAACATGTGATGTGCATCGAGCAACCCCCTGCACATTTTTGCCTGGGCTTCTTAGGAATGTGTTTGAGTGATGTAATTCTGTTGCTACACGCCACGGAGAGAACCTCACTTTCTTAGGTTCATTCCTTAAGGCAGCAAATATTTATTTTCAGAAAAATCTAATCAGATAGAGGCCATGTGTCAGATTTGCTTGCTGAACTGTTGTTGAGTTTGTTGTCTACAGCTGATTTTAAACATTAAGTATGCTGCCGTGATGGCCTTTGGGCTGCATAGAAGCTTGTTAATACTTAAGCATTCAAACCATCCACAGAAGATGAAGTAAAAGCAAACAAGCTCCATGGGAACAAAGACCTCCTTGGAAGAAAGCCATGTACTCTTAATTATTATATGAGAAACATTTCAGGGCCAGTCCTCCTATTTTGCAGAGTATCAGATACAGTAGAGTCTCACTTATCCAACGTTCTGGATTATCCAACGCATTTTTGTAGTCAATGTTTTCAATATCTATACAGTAGAGCAGGGGTCCCCAAACTAAGGCCCGGGGGCCGGATGTGGCCCTCCAAGGTCATTTACCTGGCCCCCGCCCTCATTTATAATATAATATTTTTATATCCGTTTTAATAATATCATATATTGTATATACATATGATATTGATAATAATATTATCATTTTATACAATATAATACTAATAATAATACCATATAATATTAATTATATGTTATATATTACATATAATATTACAGTATAGTGGTATAGTTCAATGTAGTAATATATAATGCTAATATTGTGCTATGCTAATAATATAATATACTGTATGTACATACAGCTGCTCTGAGTTCCCTTTGGGGTGAGAAGGGTGGGATATAAATGTAGTAAATAAATGTAGTAAATGAATAAATAAATAATTTTGGACTTAAGCTTGCCCAAAGTCTGAAATGACTTAAAGACACACAACAACAACAATCCTAATTAACCTGACTATCTCATTGGCCAGAAGCAGGCCCACACTTCCTATTGAAATCCTGATAGGTTTATGTTGGTTAAAATTATTTTCATTTTTAAATATTGTATTGTTCTTTCATTGTTATTGTTGTTTTTTGCACTACAAATAACATATGTGCAGTGTGCATAGGAATTTGTTCGTTTTTCCCCCCAAATGATAATTCGGCCCCTCAACAGTCTGAAGGATTGTGGACCGGCCCTCTGCTTTAAAAGTTTGAGGACCCCTGCAGTAGAGTCTCACTTATCCAACATAAACGGGCCGGCAGAACGTTGGATAAGCGAATATGTTGGATAATGAGGAATTAAGGATAACCCTATTAAACATCAAATTAAGTGATGATTTTACAAATTTGTCAGAAAAGTAGTTCAGTACACAGTAATGCTATATAGTAATTACTGTATTTATGAATTTAGCACCAAAATATCACGATATATTGAAAGCATTGACTACAAAAATGCGTTGGATAATCCAGAACGTTGGATAAGCGAGTGTTGGATAAGTGAGACTCTACTGTATATATAAATGAGTGATGGCATCACAGCGACCGACAAAACAACAAAACTACAGGCCCCCCAACCTCAAAATTTGACAACACAACCCATCATCCATGCCTCTAGGTTGATACAACAAAAAGAAAAGAAAAATAAAGTCCTAATTAGAGGGAACGAAATAATTGTTTTTATCCAATTACTGCCAGTTTAGAGGGCCAATCTCTGCCCACTTGGGCTCCTAGCAACCAACTCAGCCCAGGGGACAGGCATTTAGGCCTCACTTAGGCCTCTTCCACAGATTATCTAATTTGCACTGGATTATATGGCAGTGTAGACTCAAGGCCCTTCCACACAGCTATATAACCCATTTATAATGGACTTAATGTCAGGGGAAAACCTTTACCTTAACTGCCACCAATTCCTCAATACTTTATTCTCCATACCACGAGACTTTGCCACAGCAACGCGTGGCTGGGCACAGCTAGTATCATGATATTTTGGTGCTAAAGTTGTAAATACAGTCATTGCAACATAACATAACTGCGCATTGAACTACTTTTTCTGTCAAATTTGTTGTATAACATGATGTTTTGGTGCTTCATTTGTAAAATCATAACCTAATTTGATGTTTAATAGGCTTTTCCTTAATCCCTCCTTATTATCCAACATATTCGCTTATCCAACATTCTGCCGGCCCGTTTATGTTGGATAAGTGAGACTCTACTGTACTGGATTGAAGAGCTTGGCAATAGCCGTTCCTCCCAAGATCCTCGGCCTGCCTTGCACTTCCTAAAGAGGACTGCAGTTTCTGGGTGTAGCAAAATACTCCATCCCATTACTAGTATCCTGAAGTTGCCAATCCTATCAGGTTTTGTGTAGTACTCTTAGTATTCACTGTGTCAGATTGAGTGCCCGACCATGAATAGCCTAGCTCGCTGTTGGCCTAAGCAGCTCGAAAGACAGTTGCATCTGCCAAGTAGAAAATTTAGGTACCGCTTTATACGGGAAGGCTAATTTAACTAATTTACAACACCATAAAAACTTCCAGAAGCGTGCAGAAAGGAATGAGAAAATACTACCATCAAGGACCTAGTGTCACAAGTAGACAATTGAGCATATCCTCATGAAGTTGGAAGCTGGAAAATGTTAAATTGCCTCTGTGTCTGTCTTTCTGTCTATATATGTCGTATGACTAATGGCACTGAATGTTTGCCATGTATATGTGGATTGTGATCCGCCCTGAGTCCCCTTCAGGGTGAGAAGGGTGGAATATAAATACAGTAGAATCTCACTTTTCCAACACTCGCTTATCCAACGTTCTGGATTATCCAATGCATTTTTGTAGTCAATGTTTTCAATACATCGTGATATTTTGGTGTTAAGTTCGTAAATACAGTAATTACTACATAGCATTACTGCGTATTGAACTACTTTTTCTGTCAAATTTGTTGTATAACATGATGTTTTGGTGCTTAATTTGTAAAATCATAACCTAATTTGATGTTTAATAGGCTTTTCCTTTATCCCTCCTTATTATCCAACATATTCGCTTATCCAACATTCTGCCGGCCCGTTTATGTTGGATAAATGAGACTCTACTGTACTAGGAAGGAAGGAAGGAAGGAAGGAAGGAAGGAAGGAAGAAAGAAAAAGAAAGAAAAAGAAAGAAAAAGAAAGAAAAAGAAAGAAAGAAAGAAAGAAAGAAAGAAAGAAAGAAAGAAAGAAAGAAAGAAAGAAAGACAGAAAGACAGAAAGACAGAAAGAAAGAAAATTGTTCCAGGCTCCACCTTAGATTCCAGCATTAGCGGATGCACAAGTCTCATTGTATAAAAGGGTTCTGTCCATTGCTGTTCCTGATATAAAATGGCACAATATTAAGATTTGCCTTATGGAATTAAAAAAAAATCCAAGCAGTTGAATTAATGCATACGGAGATTCAACTACAGTAGAGTCTCGCTTATCGTTGAGGGGCCGAATTATCATTTGAAAAAGAAATAGGAACAAATTCCTATGCACACTGCACATGTCTTATTTGTCGTGCAAAAAAACCCCAACAACATTTATTTATTTATTTATTTGCTACATTTATACCCTTCCCTCTCTCGCCCCGAAGGGGACTATACCACTATACTGTAATATTATTAGTAATATTACATTTAATATATAATATATAATTATTATTATGTTGCATTATTATTAGTATTATATTGTATGACATAATATTAGTATCAATATTACATGTACATACAATATATTATATTATTAGCCTAGCACAATATTAGCATTATATATTACTATATTGTACTATACTACTATACTGTTATACACATCATGTTATACAACAAATTTGACAGAAAAAATAGTTCAATACGCAGTAATGTTATGTTGTAATTACTGTATTTACAAATTTATCACCAAATATCACGATATATTGAAAACATTGACTACAAATATGCATTGGATAATCCAGAACGTTGGATAAGTGAGGCTTGGATAAGTGAGACTCTACTGAATTACCGTATTATTATTGGACTGGATGGCCCTTGGGGTCTCTCCCAACCCTAGGACTCTATTATTATTATTATTATTATTATTATTATTATTATTATTATTATTATTATTATTATTTTATGATACAGCAAACAAGATAGATATGCTGGATAAATGAGACTCTACTGTATATGTATGTATCCAAGACAGCCAAAGAAGACCTTAAGATAATGGGGGGGGGGGGGTGTACCTAGATGCTGTTTTTATATCTTAATGTTAATGGTTTTAAATTGTATTTATATGTTGATTGTTTCTATTAATTTTATGTTATGTTTTATTTGCTTTGTATAATGAGGCATTGCATTTTTGCCTAAATGTATGTTGTACGCCGCTCTTGAGTCCCCTGTGGGGTGAGAAGAGCGGGATAGAAATGAAGTTAATAATAATAATAATAATAATAATTAATAATTACATTTGGATAATTGATGTCGCCATCCCAGGTGACAGTCGCATTGATGAAAAACAACAGGAAAAACTCAGCCGCTATCAGGACCTCAAGATTGAACTTCAAAGACTCTGGCAGAAACCAGTGCAGGTGGTCCCGGTGGTGATGGGCACATTGGGTGCCGTGCCAAAAGATCTCAGCCGGCATTTGGAAACAATAGACATTGACAAAATCACGATCTGCCAACTGCAAAAGGCCACCCTACTGGGATCTGCACGCATCATCCGAAAATACATCACACAGTCCTAGACACTTGGGAAGTGTTCGACTTGTGGTTTTGTGAAACGAAATCCAGCATGTCTATCTTGTTTGCTGTGTCATACAACATCGTTGTGTCAATAATAATAATAATAATAATAATAATAATAATAATAATAATACTGTAATATTATTAGTAATATTACATTTAATATATAATGTATAATTATTATTATGTTACATTATTATTAGTATGATATTGTATGACATTATAATGTTAGTATCAATATTATATGTATACACAATATATTCTATTATTACCATACCACAATATTAGTAAATGGAAGAACAATACAATATTTAAAAATAAAAACAGTTTTAACCAACATACAGTAAACCTATCAGGATTTCAATGGGAAGTGTGGGCCTGCTTCTGGCCAATGAGATAGTCAAGTTAAGTAGGATTGTTGTTGTTGTTGTTGTTGTGTGCCTTCAATTCATTTCAGACTTTGGGTGAGCCTAAGTCTAAAACTGAGAGCAGGGGCCAGGTAAATGACTTTGGAGGGCCGCATCCGGCCCCCGGGCCTTAGTTTGGGGACCCCTGGATTACAGGATTGGTGGCCTCTTCTTAATGAGTCGTGCCTTGTAATTTGGCATTAAGGAAGCCTGATCTATGGCTGGTGGAGTCCCGCACAGCTTGGAGAAGCTTCAAAATAAGTGTTATTACAACTGGTTTTCCAAGTCAGCATCACCGTACCTTGTAGAGGCCGTGGCTGCAGCCGCAGTAGGTGCTTTCCATGGTGTAGCTCCGCAGGACCCCCATTTCCCTCCAAACGACCACCCGGGCCGTGGCGTCCCGAGATTTCTCCACCAGGAAGCTGCAGCTGCTCATGAGAAAGGCAGGAGCCACTTTGTCCAAAATCTTTGGCAGAGTCTGAAACACATAAAAGGAAGCCATCACAGCCATGAAGTACAAAGTCATTGCTTCATCTTAAAAAAAAAAAACTGTAGTGGTCAAAAAGTTATACAAATTCAAATTGTATTTCAGTAATGGACCTGTTGAGTGGATGTACCGTATATACTCGAGTATAAGCCGACCCAAATATAAGCCGAGGTACCTAATTTTACCACAAAAAATCTGGGAAAATATTGACTCCAGTAGAAGCCGAGGGTGGTAAATTTCAGAAATAAAAACAGATTGATATTGATACTAATATTATAATGTAATACAATATAATACTAATAATTATATACTGTATATACTTGAGTATAAGCCTAGTTTTTCAGCCCTTTTTAAGACTGAAAAAGCCCCCCTAGGCTTATACTCAGGTGAGGGTCCTGGTTGGCTTACATTTGGGTCAGCTTATACCCGAGAATATATAGTACATTTATTATTTTTCTCTATTATTATTGGTATTATTACATTTATTATTTTTCTCTATTATTATTGGTATTATTACATTTATTATTTTTCTCTATTATTATTGGTATTATTACATTTATTATTTTTCTCTATTATTATTGGTATTATTACATTCATTATTTTTCTCTATTATTATTGGTATTATTACATTCATTATTTTTCTCTATTATTATTGGTATTATTACATTCATTATTTTTCTCTATTATTATTGGTATTATTACATTTATTATTTTTCTCTATTATTATTGGTATTATTACATTTATTATTTTTCTCTATTATTATTGGTATTATTACATTTATTATTTTTCTCCATTATTATTGGTATTATTACATTTATTATTTTTCTCCATTATTATTGGTATTATTACATTTATTATTTTTCTCTATTATTATTGGTATTATTACATTTATTATTTTTCTCTATTATTATTGGTATTATTACATTTATTATTTTTCTCTATTATTATTATTGGTATTATTACATTTATTATTTTTCTCTGACCACAGCAATCTAATGGCAACAAATTAAATAAGCAATGCTTTGCTGCCCTGTCATGATAATCAGCATCTGAAGTAACTGTTGTTAATCTGCCTAAACACAGAATTCCTTTTTGATATGAGCTGGTCATTGACCGTAATAAAAGTGTACAAAGAATTTATTTTACCCTATTTATTATTATTATTATTATTATTATTATTATTATTATTATTATTACATTTATTATTTCACTCTGATCTTATTATTATTGCATTTATTATTTTGCTCTATTTATTATTACATGTATTATTTTCCTGTATTTATTATTATTATTATTACATGTATTATTTTACTCTTATATTTGGGTCAGCTTATACTCAAGAATATATGGTACATTTATTATTTTTCTCGATTATTATTGGCAGTTTGAATCTGCGAGACAGGGTGAGCTCTCATCCGTCAGCCATAGCTTCCCACGTGGAGACATGAGTCAAGCCTCCCAGCAGGATGGTAACACATCTGGGTGTCCCCTGGGCAACGTCTTTTTAGATGGCCGATTCTCTCACACCAGAAGCGACTTGCAGGATGTTCTCAAACCACTTCTGACATGATAAAAAAAACTTATTTGTGGTGCATCTACATAGTAGAATTAAAGGAGTTTGATACCACTTTGACTGTCACTGCTCAATGTTATGGCATTATGGGACTTGTAGGAACCAGAGCAGAAGGTATTCCTTAGCACTACTACTACAACTGGAACTACTACACCTGAAACAAAAACTAAGTAGATGTCACGCGTAAAATATATTTCTATACTGTATCTACAATTTTCATTCTTTTGCTTTTAGGTGCCTAGCGTGTACCATGTGTTTTAATATCTGTATTTTATTGTATGTGTTTTGTGATGTGTTTTGACTGTGTTGTATCCCGCCTCAATAATAATAATAATAATCAGCTGATGACCCAAAATGCAGACTCTGCAAGGAAACTGATGAAACCATTGATCATATCCTCAGCTGCTGTAAGAAAATTGCACAGACAGACTACAAACAGAGGCACAACTATGTGGCCCAAATGATTCATTGGAACTTATGCCTCAAGTACCACCTCCCAGCAGCAAAGAACTGGTGGGATCACAAACCTGCAAAAGTATTGGAAAATGAGCACGCAAAGATACTGTGGGATTTCCGGATCCAGACTGACAAAGTTCTGGAACACAACACACCAGACATCACAGTTGTGGAAAAGAAAAAGGTTTGGATCATTGATGTCGCCTTCCGAAGTGACAGTCGCATTGACGAAAAACAACAGGAAAAACTCAGCCGCTATCAGGACCTCAGGATTGAACTTTAAAGACTCTGGCAGAAACCAGTGCAGGTGGTCCCAGTGGTGATGGGCACACTGGGTGCCGTGCCAAAAGATCTCAGCCGGCATTTGGAAACAATAGACATTGACAAAATTACAATCTGCCAGCTGCAAAAGGCCACCCTACTGGGATCTGCATCCGAAAATACATCACACAGTCCTAGACACTTGGGAAGTGTTCGACTTGTGATTTTGTGATACGAAATCCAGCATATCTATCTTGTTTGCTGTGTCATAATAAAATAATAATAATAATAATAATAATAATAATAATAAAAACTCAGCCGCTATGAGGACCTCAAGATTGAACTTCAAAGACTCTGGCAGAAACCAGTGCAGGTGGTCCCAGTGGTGATGGGCACACTTGGTGCCGTGCCAAAAGATCTCCGCCGGCATTTGGAAACAATAAACATTGACAAAATCACCATCTGCCAACTGCAAAAGGCCACCCTACTGGGATCTGCGCGCATCATCCGAAAATACATCACACAGTCCTAGACACTTGGGAAGTGTTCGACTTGTGATTTTGTGATACGAAATCCAGCATATCTATCTTGTTTGCTGTGTCATACAATAAAATAATAATTATTATTATTACTGTGATATGTGCGGGCACACACACACACATTGCAAAATAAGGAAATATAATTTCAGCATAATTTAGCAACAATTATATTCACACACACACACATATGGAGAAATATAGCCCAATGTGTACTTTGGTAAACCATATACATTGGAAATTTTTGATGCATATGAAAAGAACATGGAAATTTATGGGGACACACTGGAAATTTGTAAACTTCCTGGAAAAGTAATAAGAAGAGGTTGTGCTTTAAAATTCAGCCATCAAAGAAAATGAAAGAGACAGATTTATTCATTGATATGTATCGTTAACAGAGAAAGGGAATACCTAACAGGGCTTCCATACTAGATATCTTCACTTTCAGACAAATAGTAAGTGAAGATCCGTTGTCTCCTCCTAATATATCTCTTCTTTGTCTTTAATTTAAAAAGAGAAGTAGAAGAAATGGCAGATTTTATGTGTAAATACTCTTCTGGAGAAAGGTGGTTTATATTCATCTGAAGGCCGTTTAGCTCTCACGTGCACACCTTCGTTTTTACCTGAGCAAATAACGCCACCTATAGCTATGAAAATGAACAAAATCACCAGTATTAAAAAACTCAAAAATCAGAACAGTAAATAAAAAGCAATACTCTGAAAACAGAGGATTTCCAGACATGAATCAACCAAGGGCAGTTAACGACTCTAAACAAAGGATGCCCCAGAGGCAGGAAGAAGACAGCAGATAAGCTTTTCAATGCTAATTAAAGTGATTAACTACACAACATTCACACTGACCTCTCTCACCCTAGACTTTCCACAGATATATATTAACCTCTTTGCTTAGTTTTCTCCATACCTCACAACCTCTGAGGATGCCTGCCATAGATGTGGGCGAAATGTCAGGAGAGAATGCTTCTGGAACATGGCCACACAGCCCGAAAGACATACAACAACCCTGTGATCCCGGCCATGAAAGCCTTCGACAACACAAAATCACTCTCGGTTATTAATTCCATGGGTTTGCATTCTCCTTAGCCCAGGAATCCTGATGCTTTGTGGTATTTTCTGCCTATGATACTACGTTATAGCAAGAGATTTAAGTTTGTGACTTAGGCAAAAGATATCCAGACCCAGAGCCCCAATAACCATTTGAACCGTCATACAGGCAACACAGAATATGAGAAAATCCTTTTGCTTTTGTATCCCAAGAAAGTCTAAAATGAAAGCAATGTCTTCCTATGTTCTCTACTGTTCTCAACTATTCCAGGGTCCCCTAGCACTAGATGTCTATGGACTTCATCCCACAGCTTTAGGGCTGTCATATCCCAACTACATTCAGAAGAAGACCTACAAGCCACTCTCAACACCTTCGCATACGAAGCATACGAGAAGCTCGGCCTCTCACTGAACATCGAGAAAACCAAAGTGCTCTTCCAACAGGCACCAGCTAATCCCTCTGCAAAGCCAGGAATACAGCTCAACGGTGTAACATTAGAAAATGTTGACCATTTCCACTACCTTGGCAGCCACCTCTCCAGAAAAGTCAACATCGACACTGAAGTACAACACCGCCTGAGCTCTGCGAGTGCAGCATTTTTCCATATGAAGCAGAGAGTGTTTGATGACCAGGACATCCGTAGAGATACCAAGGTGCTTGTTTACAAAGCCATTCCCCTCCCAACCCTGCTCTACGCCTGCGAAACGTGGATGGTCTACAGATGACACTGAAATACAACACCGCCTGAGCTGTGCGAGTGCAGCATTTTTCCGTATGAAGCAGAGAATGTTTGATGACCAGGACATCCGTAGAGAGACCAAGGTGCTTGTTTACAAAGCCATTCCCCTCCCAACCCTGCTCTACGCCTGCGAAACGTGGACGGACTACAGATGACACTGAAATACAACACCGCCTGAGCTGTGCGAGTGCAGCATTTTTCCGTATGAAGCAGAGAGTGTTTGATGACCAGGACATCCGTAGAGATACCAAGGTGCTTGTTTACAAAGCCTTTCCCCTCCCAACCCTGCTCTACGCCTGCGAAACGTGGACGGACTACAGATGACACTGAAATACAACACCGCCTGAGCTGTGCGAGTGCAGCATTTTTCCGTATGAAGCAGAGAGTGTTTGATGACCAGGACATCCGTAGAGATACCAAGGTGCTTGTTTACAAAGCCTTTCCCCTCCCAACCCTGCTCTATGCCTGCGAAACGTGGATGGTCTACAGACGTCACACCAAACTCCTGGAGCGTTTCCATCAGCGTTGCCTCAGGAAAATCCTGCAAATCTCTTGGGAAGACAGGCGGACAAATGTCAGTGTGCTGGAAGAAGCAAAGACCACCAGCATTGAAGCGATGCTCCTATGCCATCAACTCCGCTGGACTGGCCACGTTGTCCGAATGCCCAAAGATCACCATCTCCCAAAGCAGCTACTCTACTCCGAACTCAAGAACGGGAAACGTAATGTTGGTGGGCAGGAAAAGAGATTTAAAGATGGGCTCAAAGCCAGCCTTAAAAACTGTGGCAGAGACACTGAGAACTGGGAAGCCCTGGCCCTTGAGCGCTCTAATTGGAGGTCAGCTGTGACCAGCAGTGCTGCGGAGTTCGAAGAGGCACAAATGGAGGGCGAAAGGGAGAAACGTGCCAAGAGGAAGGAGCGTCAAGCCAACCCCAACCGGGACCGCCTTCAACCTGGAAACCAATGTCCTCACTGCGGGAGAATATGCGGGTCAAGAATATGTCTCTTCAGCCACCTAAGAACCCACCCCCAAGACACCAAGGATGGAAGACTATCGTCCTCGAGCTACGAGGGATCGCCTAAGTAAGTAAGTACATTTGGCTTCAGAACCTGATCCAGAAATGAACTTTGACCAGGATGAAGCTTATTCTGACCTTTTGCCCAGTTCTCCGAGCTCCTTTCAGTTACAGCTGCCGGCTGTTGATAGTTCAGATGCTTCCTTAATTGGGAGAGATACTGGAGATGTTACTCCCGTGGCTGAACCAGATGTCCAGAGTTCCCCAGAGACTGTGCCCTTCAACTGAAAGGAGTTTTTGCATCGCCAGAGATCAGAAAAACAAGGGTTTAGAACAATGATGGGCAACCTTTTACACTTGGTGTGTCAAAATTCACCAAAAAAAACTAGCATGACTTGGGTGGTGTGTCAGTTCGAGAAAAAAAAAACCTTAATTTCACAATATATATAGTTTAAATAACAAAAATATATAATTGTAATATATAACTGTATTTAATAAATTATAGGTATCTACAGTAGAGTCTCACTTAGCCAAGCCTCGTTTATCCAAGTTTCTGGATTATCCAAGCCATTTTTGTAGTCAATGTTTTCAATATATCATGATATTTTGGTGCTAAATTCGTAAATACAGTAATTACAACATAACATTACTGTGTATTGAACTGCTTTTTCTGTCAAATTTGTTGTATAACATGATGTTTTGATGCTTAATTTGTAAAGTCATAACCTAATTGGGGCCGGGCTGTGGCGCAGCTGGCTAGTAACCAGCTGCTATAAATCACTACTGACCGAGAGGTCATGAGTTCGAAGCCCGGGTCGGGTTAAGCCTCCGACCATTAAAAAAGAAAAAAAAAGCCCCGGCTTGCTGTTGACCTAGCAGCCCCGAAAGACAGTTGCATCTGTCAAGTAGGGAAAATTTAGGTACGCTTTATCCGGGAGGCTAATTTAACTAATCTACAACACCATAAAACTGCTCACGAGGAAAGAAGAGGAAGAACAGCCACCAATGGACGGTGAAGCAACAGCTCCCCCTGTGGCCGGAATCGTGAAGCTGGAAAGATGTTAAAAAATGCCTCTGTGTCTGTCAAAACTGAATGTTGTTTGTCTATTGGCACTGAATGTTTGCCATATATGTGTTCATTGTAATCCGCCCTGAGTCCCCTTCGGGGTGAGAGAGAAGGGCGGAATATAAATACTGTAAATAAATAAATAAATAAATAATTTGATGCTTAAAAGGCTTTTCCTTAATCCCTCCTTATTATCCAAGATATTCGCTTATCCAAGCTTCTGCTGGCCTGATTTGCTTGTATAAGTGAGACTCTACTGTATTTATATTTCTGAAATTTACCACCCTCGGCTTATACTGGAGTCCCATACCACCATACTTCGCCACAGCAACGCGTGGCCGGGCACAGCTAGTTATTATTAAAAGGATACATAAGGACATTTACATTGAAGAAGATGAGAATAATGATTTGATCAGAGTTGGACAGTCTTGTCTTAAATTTGAGCTTGATGTAAATATTCAAAAACATTTAACCTACGGATGCCTCAATTAATGTAATTTTATTGGTACCTATTTTTATTTTTGAAATTTACCACCCTCGGTTTATACTGGAGTCAATGTTTTCCCAGGTTTTTTTTGTGGTAAAATTAGGTGCCTTGGCTTATATTCAGGTCGGCTTATACTCGAGTATATACGGTATATCCCGCCCTTCTCACCCCAAAGGGGACTCAGTTCTTTCTCTGCTTACTATTTTGCTTGCCCATCATATTCAGCACCCGCAGATAAAAGGAGCATCAACAACTTTTTTTAAAAAAAGATCCTGACAGTGCTTAGATATGCATTTTGCTTGTTAACGTTAGATTCCTATGAGACCCCTCTTAACGAAATGTCAGCCTTTTAAGTGATGTTTCAACTGCTTTGGGTAAGTGTCAGGCAGATATTGGTGTTGGCGTGCTTCTCAAGCACAGTGGGATACGTTCCTTGGTTGACATTCACACAGAGAAACAGATGGACATAGACAGACATACGCATAAATGCACAGTGTCTAACCAATGCTCACAAATTGTACACACAGCCTGATTCTTCCATAAAGATCTGTGCCTTCCTAGCTCGTCCTTGCACAATGCAACCAAATGGATAAACTACATGCGAATTCCCTTGTCCCATTTATCTACTCAAGACAATAGAAATTGTCCTCATAATCAACACTTTAGTTTAATTAGATTCAAACGCTGGTAGGTAAGTCGAACGTAAGATGTGTGGTGCTCATTTATAAACATTAGCAAATAAGAATTTAATATTCTGTTTGTTCTAATTGTGTTTCCTAGGTCTCAAGTTAATGGTTCTTTCCCCTCTGTTTATTTTCACATTAATTATCTTTTAATTGTATACTTCAAAAATGCAGCAAATAGATCCATTTGTTACAATGTGCCAAAACATTTGTTTGGGAGGGTAACTCCAACCCCTTTTCCATCCAGAGAAGTCACTATAGTCTCTTACTTCTCAAAGTAGAACTACATCAATGATGGGCAAACTTTTGCGCTTGGTGTGTCAAAATTCACCAAAAAACCTAGCATGACTTGGGCGGTGTGTCACTTCGAGAGAGAAAAAAACCCATAATTTCGCAATGTGTATAGTTTAAATAACAAAAAGATATAATTGTAATATATAACTGTATTTAATATATCAAAAACTATTTACTACCATTATTTCCATGTACAACAACCTATGGTACCTCTTGCAGTTTCCACGCTGATTTCTCTCTATTGTAGTTTCAATGCAGCCATGAATAATGAATAATATAATAATAATATAATAGTAATAATATAATAATATACTACAATAATAATAGAATAATAATAGAATGAATATATATATATATATATATATATATATATATATATATATATGTACATACATATTGTGTGTGTATATGTGTGTGTGTGTGTGTGTGTATCTATATATATAAAAGAGTGATGGCATCAGGGCAGCGGACAAAACAACAAAACTACAGGCCCCCCCAACCTCGAAATTTGACAACACAACCCATCATCTAGGTTGATATAACTAGTTTCAATGTAGTCATGAATGATGAATAATATAATAATAATATAATAATAATAAAATGATAATATAGAATCATAGAATCATAGAATAGTAGAGTTGGAAGAGACCTCATGGGCCATCTAGTCCAACCCCCCGCTAAGGAGCAGGAAGCCCCGCTAAGAAGCAGGAACTACAATAATAATAGAATGATATATATATATATATATAGATATAGTGTGCATAATTCCGATGGAGTAAACAACAAAACCACTGGACCAAATCACAACACATTTGGCCACAAAAGACATAGTCATCCATATATATGTATACTAGCTGTGCCCGGCCACGCGTTGCTGTGGCATTGTCTGGTGGTGTTGGTGAGAAATTGTTGAGGTAGTGGTGGTATTGAATGTCTGTTGTATGGTTGTCTTTATGTCTAGTATGCACACTGAATTGGATTATATGGCAGTTTGGAGTCAAGATAATCCAGTTCAAAGCAGATAATATAAGATGGGTTATATAGCTGTGTGGAAGGGCCTTGAGTCTACACTTCCATATAATCCAGTTAAAATCTGATAATCTGTGGAAGTGGCCTAAGTGAGGCCTAACTGTGCCTGTCCCCTGGGCTGAGGAGGTTGCTAAGAGACCAAGTGGGCGGAGCTTAGCCTTCAAACTGGCAGCAATTGGATAAAAACTATTATTCCTCTCCCTGTAATTAGGACTTTATTTTTCTTTTCTTTTTGTTGTATCAACCTAGAGCCGTGAATGATGGGTTGTGTTGTCAAATTTCAAGGTTAGGGGGCCTGTAGTTTTGTTGTTTTGTCTGCTGCCCTGATGCCATCACTCTTTTATATATAGAGATATGTGTGTGTGTGTGTGCATATATATATATACAGTAGAGTCTCACTTATCCAACATAAACGGGCCGGCAGAATGTTGGATAAGTGAATATGTTGGATAATAAGGAGGGATTAAGGAAAAACCTATTAAACATCAAATTGGGTTATGATTTTACAAATGAAGCACCAAAACATCATGTTAGACAACAAATTTGGCAGAAAAAGTAGTTCAATACGCAGTAATGCTATGTAGTAATTACTGTATTTACAAATTTAGCACCAAAATATCACAATATATTGAAAACATTGACTACAAAAATGCATTGGATAATCCAGAACGTTGGATAAGCGAGTGTTGGATAAGTGAGACTCTACTGTATGTATGTGTATGTGTGTGTGTGTATATATATATATATATATATATATATATATATATATATATATTCATTCTATTATTATTCTATTATTATTGTAGTATATTATTATATTATTACTATTATATTATTATTATATCATTCATTATTCATGACTACATTGAAACTACAATAGAGAGAAATCAGCGTGGAAATTGCAAGAGGTACCATAGATTGTTGTACATAGAAATAATGGTAGTAAATAGTTTTTGATTTCTTAAATACAGTTATATATTACAATTATATATTCTTGTTATTTAAACTCTATATATTGTGAAATTATGGTTTTTTTTCTCAAAGTGACACACCACCCAAGTCATGCTAGGTTTTTTGGTGAATTTTTGACACACCAAGTGCAAAAGCTTGGACCAAACCGTGAATGAAGGAGGCAATTTTATCAGCAGCACCTGGGCAGAAATACAGTTTGTTCTATAGAAAGCATGGCTTACCCTATATCCAACGTCCTCGGTGACAACAGTGGGGTCAACTGTGCAGCCTGCTTGCCATAAGGTCTCCTTTATACTGCATCCATATAGGAATACATTCTTCCTCTGGGAATGGCCATGGTAGTCACAAAACACCTGGGGATGAAGGAAAAGAAGGTTGCTAAATGCTTCCTTAACCCCTTCCACCCAGCTGAACAAAATCCCACATTATCTGTTTTGAAATGGGATATGTGACAGTGTGGACTCAGATAATTATAGAATCACAGAATCTTAGAATAATAGAGTTGGAAGCGAACTCATGGGCCATCCAGTCCAACCCCATTCTGCCAAGAAGCAGGAAATTTATTTATTTATTTAATACATTTATATCCCGCCCTTCTCACCCCGAAAGAGACTCAGAGTGGCTTACAAATTAAATTTACATACAATATTATATTATTAGCATAGCACAATACTGGCAATAAATTACCATATTGTACTATATCTATTGGAGCCTCCGGCGGCTCAGTGTGTTAAAGCGCTGAGCTGCTGAACTTGCAGACCGAAAGGTGCCAGGTTCAAATCCCGGGAGCAGAGTGAGCACCCGCTGTTAGCCCCAGCTCCTGCCAACCTAGCAGTTCGAAAACATGCCAATGTGAGTAGATGAATAGGTACTGCTCCGGCGGGAAGGTAACGGCACTCCATGCAGTCATGCCAATGGCCACATAACCTTGGAGGTGTCTATGTTCACTTTCTTATCAACAGCGGCGAGAATAGTTTTTGCTAGAAGCTGGAAGTTGGATACGATCCCAAATGTAAATGATTGGATTATTAAAATAATGGATATAAAAGACATGGATAAACTAACTTTTTTATTAAAAAAAAATAATGGCAGAGGAATGAAAAAAAAACCAGATTGGTCACTTTTAGAAAATTATCTTGAGAAACTTGAGAAATTATTATTAGCTTTGACATTGATAGTATTAAGGTGTTATTTTTACAGGAAGAGTAAGAGCGGAAGTCACTGAATTCCCAACCTAATGTCCCCGCCTTTTGTTTGTTTGGGGATATTTTTTTTATATTTTTTCTACAGTAGAGTCTCACTTATCCAATACTCGCTTATCCAACCTTCCGGTTTATCCAACGCATTTTTGTAGTCAATGTTTTCAATATATCATGATATTTTGGTGCGAAATTCATAAATAAAATAATAAATACGTAGCATTACTGCATATTGAACTACTTTTTCTGCCAGATTTGTTGTATAACATGATGTTTTGGTGCTTAATTTGTAAAATCATAACTTAATTTGATGTATAATAGGCTTCTCCTTCATCTCTCATTATCCAACATATTCGCTTATCCAACGTTCTGCCGGCCCGTTTATGCTGGATAAGTGAGACTCTACTGTATATATATTTTTTGCTGTTTTTCTTGCTTTCCTATACACATATTGTTCCCCCACTTTCTTTGTATATATTATCTTTCTATATATACACTAGCTGTGCCCGGCCACGCGTTGCTGTGGCAAAGTGGTGGTGGTATTGGTTAAAAATTGTTGTGTAATTTTTATTTGACGTTATTTGCAATTTTTTAATTAATTTTATTGTAAGTTATATTTTTATTTATTATATTTTATTATTTTCTTGTATTATTTTTAGTTATTTTCTGTTATTATAGTATTTTATTGTATCAATTTTTTAGTGTTTTTTATTTTTTATTGGGTTGCTAGGAGACCAAGTTGGAGGAGCTTAGCCTTCTAACTGGCAGCAATTGGATAAAAGTAATTATTCCTCTCTCTCTAATTAGGACTTTATTTTTCTTTTCTTTTTGTTGTATCAACCTAGAGGCATGGATGATGGGTTGTGTTGTCAAATTTCGAGGTTGGGGGGCCTGTAGTTTTGTTGTTTTGTGGGTCGCCGTGATGCCATCACTCTTTTATATATAGATTCTCGTCTTTGTCTCTTTTTTCCTACTTTCTATACCTTATGTTGTTCCCACACTTTTTATGTATATAAATCTTCTTCTCTTTATCAATAAAAATTTATGGAAAAAGAAAAAGAAAAAAAAGAAATGGAGATGAGCACCAACCCCCCCAAGTCAGACATGACTGGACTTAACGTCAGGGGAAACCTTTACCTTTACCTTTTTACTATATATATTGTAATATATTATTAACCCAGTTCAAAGCAGATATTGTGGGCTATTATAGGAGAAATAATCATAAGGAGAGTTAAAAGAGCTTAGGGTGGAGGTATGTTTTCGAACTGGCAGTAAAATCAAACTGGCTGCCGGATGGATGATCACCAAAGATATTTAGGTCTGAATTCTATTTGTTAACCACTACAAGGATACACTCATTGATTCAGTTGTTGAATAGCAAATCAACTAATCAGTAATTGATTAATCAATAGGTCTCCTCTATAATTGGGACTATTCATGGGATTCAAGATTTTTTTCAAAACAAACTATACTTTTCTCATATATTTTTACTCATTTTCCCCAAATATTTGGTCATCGCAGATCACAGATCATCGCAAATCCTAGTGTTAGTCCTATGGAGAATTTGTTGTCCATCTGTGCCTTTAAATTAATTCCAACTTATCACTGGCCAAAGGCACGGGGCTTTCTTAGCAGGATTGGTTCAGAACGGGTTCGCCATTGCCTTACTCTGTGGTTCAGAGAGTGTGACTTCATCAAGGTCATCCAATGGGGCTCAATGGCTGGGCAGAGATCTGAATCTCCAAATAATAATATTATAATAGTGTTAAGTTGGACCGGGCTGTGGCACAGCTGCTTAGTAGCCCGCTGCAATAAATCACTACTGACGTAGAAGTCATGAGTTCGAAGCCAGCCCGAAAGTTGGAGTAAGCTCCCAACCAATAATAGTGTGGCTTGCTGTTGAGCTATGCAGCCTGAAAGACAGTTGCATCTGTTGAGCAGAAAATTTAGGTACCGCCTAATGCAAGGAGGCTAATTTAACTAATTTACAACATTCCAGCAGTGTGCGGAAGAATGAGGAAGTACTCCATCAAAGACTCGGTGTCACAAGTGGACGGTGAAGTGGCAGCTCCCCCTGTGGCCAGAATTGAGCATACCCTCATGAAGCTCCCGACTGTTAATAGCCTAGCTTGCTGGTAACCTAAGCAGCTCAAAAGTAGATGTGTCTGTAAGTAGAAAATTCTAGGTACCGCTTAATGCGGGGAGGCTAATTTAACGTACGACACCATAAAAATGCCGACGGCATGTAAAGAACATGAGGAAGTACTACCATCAAAAGGACTCGGCTTCACAGTGGATGATGAAGCAGCAGCTCCCCCTATGGCCGGAAACGAGCATATGCTCATGAAGCCAGAAGCTGGAAAATGTTAAATGGCCTCTGTATCTGTCTATATACGTCATATGTCTAATGGCATTGAATGCTTGCCATGTATATGAGTCCCCTTCAGGGTGAGAAGGGTGGAATATAAATATTGTAAACAAACAAACAAACAAATACAGTAGAGTCTCACTTATCCAAGCTAAATGGGCCAGCAGAAGCTTGGATAAGCGAATATCTTGGATAATAAGGAGGGATTAAGGAAAAGCCTATTAAACATCAAATTAGGTTATGATTTTACAAGTTAAGCACCAAAACATCATGTTTTACAACAAATTTGACAGAAAAATTAGTTCAATACGCAGTCATGTTATGTTGTAATTACTGTATTTACAATTTTAGCACCAAAATATCATGATATATTGATAACATTGACTACAAAAATGGCTTGGATTATCCAGAAGCTTGGATAAGTGAGGCTTGGATTAGTGAGACTCTACTGTAGATAGATATGCCTTTCCTGCCGAAGCAGTACCTATTTATCTACTCAAATGTGCATGTTTTTGAACTGCTAGCTTGGCAAGAGCTAGGGCTGACAGTGAGAGCTCAACCCGTTCCGCAGATTCGAATTGCCAACTTTCAGGTCAGAAGTTCAGCAACATAAGAGTTTAACCCACTGGGCCACCGTGGCCCCCTAGGTCAGATCTCCAGAGTCATCGTTCAAATTACTACACCACAGTGGCTCTCAACTAGATCCACTGGATCCATAATATTACTTTTGAGGTGACTCACCACCAACAATTATTTCAATGAATTAATTACAGTACAGACTGAAAGGTTGGATCAGATGGCCCCTGTGGATTCTTCCACTGCTATGATTCTATGCCCAACATCAGATTTTTTTTCCAATTCCAGTTATCCTTGCTTCTTCCAAAGTGTTCCAGGAATTTGCAGGTTTGTTTAGAGTTCTGAGAAATCTCTATCAGAGACCCCTCACATAATAACAGTTCCTAGTATTCCTGGGAAGGAGAAACTGTTTTTGTTCCGATGAACACATATAGCCTCCGAGGACAAGTTCCAAAAAAATCTATTGAGCAATAACAAGGCAATTTGTCTGCTTCTTTTTACTGTCAAACTTCTTCTGTTATCCTTTCGAGAACCAAAACCTGCACTTTACGGAGCAATTAAGCACCACTTGGTTTTCTTTAAATTCAAAGCTTATACCATGCAATTTGAAAGAATTCATAAGCATGCAATTATGTGAGCTGTTCTTGCACATTGTGTACAACTTGGTGAAGCAAAGAAAGGTACATGACCTGCCGTCATGGAAAATAGTTATATTACTCTCCATCTCATCCACCTGTCTAATCCATCTGCTTGGCTTCTGTTGTTATAAGCACGAGGCTTTCTTTTATTGAGGACAGATTTAGATTGCCTTGATATGCAGTTATTAGTTCTAATTAGAGTGAAAATTCAGGGTTTATTGACGTAAGAGACAAATATTGACCCGGGCTTTTGAAGAACAACCCATTGTCCAGTTTGCTGAGATGGGAAGTCAATACCCATCAGTGCTCCATAATCCTGACATATCTTCACCATGGTATTGGGGAATCGCTAAATTCTGAGCATAGATTTTATGCAATGAGTTGCGTCGACATTAATGTTCATTAAAGAAAAGGCATATACTGCATAGGAAAATCAACAATATGACTGATGTTTGATTCTTAAGCACTGTCTCCTTTGAACCTAGGACCTAAGAGAGGTCAGTAGGATTAGAGTATTTTAGGGTGAATATGAAGGGGTATGTCAAAGGTCAGACGCCAACTGAGAGCAAAATATAGTTTATTTAAGTAATAACTCAAAAACAGCTCAGTAAATTGTCCTGAGGCTTAAAACGTGTAATCTTCATTGTTATTAAGCAGACAAAACAGAAAATACGCCAAACGCACAAACTGTCATATAATCCGGATTATCCAGAGATATAATCCGGATTTAACTTAAAGTACTTGAGCTCAGCCCAAAAATACAAAACAGACTTAAAATGACAAAACAAACAAAGGTAAATAGTTACAAAGCCCCAAAAACTTCCCCAAAACCCAGAAGTACAGCAGCGATTCCAAAACTAAAGCAAAAACCCAAACCGGGCTAAAGCTCTTCACCGTAGGCGGCACAAACAAACAAAGCTGGAAGACGCTGAAGAATTAGTGGCAAGTCGCTGCAGAGTCGAAAGCCAGGCCAGGAGTTAAAGGAGTGTAGCGTTGTAACGAAGTCAAGCCGGTGCGAAGTCGGGATAAGGAAACAGCGTCAGGGTTGAGAACGAAGCCAGCAGTCAGCAACAGTAGACAGCCACGGAGACAAGAATGATACCAAGCCGAGTTTGGAAGCGAAGAGATATGCCAAGTCGAGTTCCAGTCCAAGGTCCAAAGGGTGAAGTCGTCACAAGAAGGTCCACGTCATGGGATGGCACAAAAAGCCAAGACAACAAAGGCGAACAGCAGATCGGTTGCAAAGTCCCAAGCCAGTCTTCAGAATCACGTACAGGAAACCCAATGGTGCCCAGCAACACCTTGCCACACACAACAAATAATGCCCAAAAATCCCCAATTTATTTAGGTTTCCTTGGGCATCCAAACTTCCAACGCCCTAGGGTCAGGTGTCCCAAGTTCCTCATCAGAATCTGAGCTCCAAACAGCCAACGCCCTAGGATCAGGCATCCCAAACTCCTCATCAGAATCAAGATCGCTCTGCCCACACCCAACTCTGTCCACACCTGTGGAACTACCCTCATTCCTCCAGGCAGACCATGTGGGATTTGCTTCTGAAGATACCCAAGCCTCTCCAACATCCACAGCATCCATGGACCCAGATTCCTCCCCCAGTTCCTCCAGAGTCCGTGCCCAATCTATACCAACTTCCTCCGCCACCACCGGTTCCTCAGCATCCATTTCCACCTCAAGATCCCCTCCCAAGTCCCCACATGAATCCTCCTCGGAAGACTCCCCATCAATCTCCCTGATTCTCTTCCTGTGTAAATCTTCCAGCGAGCCCTCCTCGCAAGGATTCTTCCTTCCTCTCCTGATCCCACCATTATCACTCACAGCCTCAGAAGACCCATTCACAACAGGGTATGGGAAAGCAATGCCATCCTTTGGACTACATTTGTAACTGATCAGCATATACACAAAATGGCTTAGTCACAGGTTGAATCAGCCAGTCACACAATCCAAAAAGACAGTATTTGCATCTGAAGAGAAAGAATTAGCATCCAAATAGAAAATGTTGACCATTTCCGCTCCCTTAGCAGCCACCTCTTCACAAAAGTCAACATTGACACTGAAATATAAAACCGCTCGAGCTCTGCGAGTGCAACATTCTTCCAAATGAAGTAGAGAGTGTTTGAGGATCGGAACATCCATAGGGACACCAAGGGACTTGTTTATAAAGCTATTGATTGAAACCAAGATCACAGCAACATCTGTTATAGAACTTCAATATGCCCATGATAAGGTGGTCTCTGCTCATTCAAAAGAAGACCTACAAGCCACTCTAAACGCCTTTGCAGAAGCATATGAAAAACTTGGCCTCTCACAGAACATTGAGAAAACCAAAGTGCTCTTCTAGCCGTTACCAGGCAATCTCTCTGCAATGCCAGAAATATAGCTTAATGGTGTAACGATAGAAAATGTTGACCTTTTCTGCTACCTTGGCAGCCAACTCTCCACAAAACTCAACATCAACACTGAAAAACAACACCGTATGAGCTCTGCGAGTGCAGCATTCTTCCGAATGAAGCAGAGAGTGTTTGCAGATCAGGACCTCCATAGGGAGACCAAGGTTCTTGTTTGTAAAGCTATTGTCCTTCCAACTCTGTTATACGCCTGTGAAACATGAACTGTCTACAGACATATATTTATTTTTATTTATTTACAGTATTTATATTCGGCACTTCTCACCCCGAAGGGGACTCAGGGCGGATCACATTGTACATATAAGACAAACATTCAATGCCATAACATAGAACAGAGACAGAGACAAATGCAGGCATGGGCTGGCCCTGAACTCATGACTTCTTGGTCAGAGTGATTTGTTACAGCTGGCTGCTCACCAGCCTGCGCCACACTCAACTCCTGGAACAATTCCATCAGCATTGCCTTCGAAAAATCCCTGGCTGTGGCACAGGCGGGAGAGCAAGCCAGCTACAATTAACTGCAATGAATCACTCTGACCAGGAGGTCATGAGTTCGAGGCCGCTCGGAGCCTATGTTTGTTTGTCTTTGTTCTATGTTTAAAAAGGCATTGAATGTTTGCCTATATGTGTAATGTGATCCGCCCTGAGTCCCCTTCGGGGTGAGAAGGGCGGAATATAAATGCTGTAAATAAATAAATAATAAATAAATAAATAATCCTGCCAATCTCTTAGGAAGACAGGCAGACAAATGTCAACATGCTGGAAGAAGCAAAGACCAGTATTATTTATTTAGTTATTTATATCCCACCTTTCTTCCATGGGTGGGACTCAAAGCAATGTTCTTATGCCATCAACTCTGCTGGACTTGTCAGGGTATTGTGTATTGTGAAATGTTAAATCAATCTGGGTTATTAGAAATGCCTTATGTGTTAGTTTTCGGCAAGGCATTCCAGTAGTTATGGAGTTAATGAGAGCCTGCTATGATTGACGTATCACAGGACCAATGGGGTCAAGTTTGTTTTGACCGGGACTTTCTTCTTGGTCTGTGGAATGCAGAGGAGTTTCCTGTGTGTGTGTGTGAGTTGCTTCAGCATGAGCAATCATGGAGAAAGGACTGTTTTGTTCTATTTGTATATAGTTATGTAAATAAAGATTTATTGCCATTGGATTTTCAACCGAACCCTCGTCTGCTGGAGTGTGTTTGACCAGTGCTGTTTATCCACATGGGAAGACAGTCTGGAGAAGGAGGTGAGACCGGGATGATGTTTTTGGATTACACTCTGCACACCATCATCCCCTGACAGGACTGGCCACGTTGTCCGGATGCCCAATCACCATCTCCCAAAGTATTTACTCAATAACAGAAAACAGAATATTGGTGATATTTTAAAAGATATTTTAAAATGTGCTTACAGCTAACCTTAAAAACTGTGGCAGAGACACCGAGAGAGAACTGGGAAGCCCTGAGGTTGGGGGTGGTTGAGTTGTCCTGCACCCTCTCCCTTTGCCCGGCTCCTTACCGGACATTTGAACAGCACTGTCTAGTGCTGTGGCCTTGGCCAACGCCTTCCCCTCCCCTTTCGAGAAACAATAAAACACAAAACAAAACAAAACAAAGGTCAGACGAAAATGGATCAGGGCCTCGCTGAAGGCCAGGACACAAAACAGAACAAGGTAAGTCCTGAAAGCCCATCTCTAAAACCCACTCAGTGACCATGGGCATGTCATACTCTCAGAGGCAAAGAAAAACCCTGTAAAGAAGTGTGTGCTTTTGTTTTGATTTTTGGATGACATGTTTGTTTGATTTTGTTTTAGAAGTCATGTTTGGCTATGTTTAAAATGGGTAAGTATTGGAGTTAATAATACGTGGGGGAAGGTAACCAGCTCAGCATTCTGAGGCAGGTTACCATAGCAACGGGGGCGGAGCCAACCGCTGTTTGGAAAGAAAAGGAGGGAATGTTTTAAAACCAGTTTAGTCTGTGATCTGAGAGTCACAGGAGATAGACTGGTTCCAGGTTTAGGGAAACCAGGGAAGTTCAAATCATAGTCTGTGATTTTTAGTCACAGGGGAAAGACACTGGTTCCAGATTAGGAAACCAGGGAAGCAGACCTCTAATAGAGCCAGACTAAGCAAGTTGGGTGACTTGTTTAGGGTTATTAGTAGAGGCTGAGAAGTAAGGGGAAGTAATCCCAGTAGATCCAAGAGATCAGTTAATAGTTTTGATTGAAGAGGAGAAAGTATTTTGGAAGTTGGAACACCTCAACATCTATTTGTAACAGTTATTTAAGTGCCTTAAAGAAGTTATTGAACCACTAAGCTCTGTGCATGAAATAAACTTGTTTTGTTCTTTAAACCATCTAAGTCTCTGTCACACTCATATTCTAAACCAGGGGTCCCCAAACTTTTTAAACCGGGGGCCGGTTCACGATCCTTTGGACCATTGGAGGGCCGGACTATAGTTGGCCACCAAGCAATAATAATAATAATAATAATAATAATAATAATAATAATAACAACAACAAAAATAATAATAATAATAATAATAATAATAATAATAACAGACCCTTGAGCCATTGAGTCCAACCCCCTTCTGCCTTTGTGCACAAAAAGAACAAGCAAAGCACCCCTGACAGATGGCCTCCCGGTCTCAATGTTAATAATAATAATAATAATAATAATAATAATAATAATAATAATAATAGAGGGTTGGAAGAGACCCCTTGGGCCATTGAGTCCAATCCCCTTCTTCCTTTGTGCACTGAAAGCACAAGCAAAGCACCCCTGACAGATGGCCACCCAGCCTCAATGTTAATAATAATAATAATAATAATAATAATAATAATAATAATAATGATGATTATGATGTTTGGAAGAGACCCCTTGGGCCATCTAGTCCAACCCCCTTCTGCCCTTGTGCCGTGGGGGCCGGATAAATGGCTTCGATGGGCCGCATCCGGCCCCCGGGCCTTAGTTTGGGGACCCCTGTTCTAAACTAAGCAACGTTACCATCAAAAGTGAAATACGTAAAGAAAGATTAAAAAGAATAAATTATCCTCTGCCTGACATCTCCACAATTGGTGGCAGCAGTTATTATATATATATATATATATATATATATATATATATATATAGTCTCACTTATCCAACACTCACTTATCCAACCTTCTGGATTATCCAAGGCATTTTTGTAGTCAATTTTTTCAATACATCGTGATATTTTGGTGCTAAATTCGTAAATACAGTAATTACTACATAGCATTACTGTGTATTGAGCGACTTTTTCTGTCAAATTTGTTGTATAACATGATGTTTTGGTGCTTCATTTGTAAAATCATAACCTAATTTGATGTTTAATAGGTTTTTCCTTCATCTCTCCTTATTATCCAACATATTCGCTTATCCAACGTTCTGTCGGCCCGTTTACGTTGGATAAGTGAGACTCTACTGTATATATAATTAAAATCATCATCCAGACATCTTTACAAATTGGTGGCAACTGTATGGTGGGATAAAAAGATTCCTCCCTGCCTCAGTTCTTCGCAAACCCCCTTAAAACAATGTTTTTACAAGAAGAGCCTGCAGATAGGGTCACCATAAGCTGGAGACACACCAGAACCCAATGGAGCTGTTACAAGAAATCTTGCTTTGCTCCAATAGTTTTGGATAGATCTTGAAGCAAAGCAATTGAACGATGGGGATGATTTACCATTCAGTGGTTGATTCAGTAGGTCTACTCTGGCTGGCAGCAGAAAACAACAGGGACGGAGAACTGGATGGAGATAAAAGCACAAAGGGCAGAGACTCACCACTGGAGTTCGACCTTGGCTGGTGAGGTAGTAAAGCAGGCCTTTGGTGTGGTAAATGGTGGGCTGGCATGCCGGTCGGGGGCTCAGCCACTGTCGGTTCAAATCTTCCCCACTTAAGGAGCAGCGCTGGCTGGAACCCAAGAGAAAGAAAAATCTAAAATGAGAAATGATTGAACATTGCGAGCAAATAATCCTCAGAGAAGGTGCAAGCGCCAGGGCTGGCTTGGCTTCTCACGCTATTCTTTATTCCTGTGCACTTTCACTTGAGATGGAATTGAATGAAATCAAATCTCCAGAGTTATTTATTTTAGAGGATTCATTTCGGCACTGTATTCATTATCACTTGCTTTGCCTGTGCAGTTGGACTAACAATATTAGGGGCAGCCTTCTTTTGCAAGAGTGGCACAAAAGATAAAAAGAAACCCTTCACTTTCAAACAGTCTGTTTACATTTGTACAAAAGAAATACATGAATGCTGTTTTAAATAATTTCCTATCAAGACTGGTATAACTAGAGAGGAATGTGTTCCCTGACATCAAGGGGAGGATCGGGGCAGCTGGCTTTCTGGAGTTGCCCTTTGAAAAGGCGTTTCTTGTCAGTATCAGCAATTTATTACGGTCTATGACCAGAATATATAGAAATGGGCACAGGTGCCCGAAAAGGGGAATCGCAGTTCCCATAAAAGTCAGATAAAAGAATAAGTTAAAAACATGCTATAATAAAAACAAATTAAAAGTAGACTATTAGCAGGGTCAGCTTATAGTAAATATCAATCCACTAAGAGGCTCTGGAGGGGGATAGAGGGAGCATTTGCAGTCTTTCAGTTATAACAGATTGCTCTGGCTACAGGCCCTGTCGGGTCAGTCATCGTCCGTCTGACGGAAATTGCTGCCGCACAGAACCTGGCGACACGATAGGTTATTGCAGAACAGGAGTCTGAGAGCAGCAGAGAGGTGTAGTATCTTTCAGTGCGGCCTGGATGTTTTAAAAGCCAAGGAGTTATGAAATTGAGTCTAATATCTCTATAAAACATTTCTTGTCAGTGAATGCAGACAAGTTCACCTTGAGAACAGAGCTCGTGGAAAGGGGCCACCCTGGATATAGCTCCTGTCTTAATCTTAGCTGGCATGGCCAAAACCAGAGTTTGAGGAAAGGAATTCCAATGCACCATCCACCTCTTTATCCACTCCGTCTTCTGAGAAAAGGGATCGTCATATGTGATATATGCTCAGAGTGACCAATTTGTTGTATTTCCCGTGAACTCCTGTATTTGAATTATTTTGGGGGGATTCTTCCAGCTCTGGTGGCGAAGTGTGTTAAAGCACTGAGCTGCTGAACTTGCAAACCGAAAGGTCGCAGGTTCAAATCCCGGGAGCAGAGTGAGCACCTGCTGTTAGCTCCAGCTCCTGCCAACCTTGCAGTTCAAAAACATGCCAATGTGAGTAGATCAATAGGAACTGCTCCAGCAGGAAGGTAACGGTGCTCCATGCAGTCATGCCAGTGGCCACATGACCTTGGAGGTGTCTACGGACAACGCCGGCTCATTGGCTTAGAAATGGAGATGAGCACCAGAGTCACCCCAAAAATAATCATTTCCTTAATGGCACCACAATAAAAGGAGAATGGAATGGGAAACCGTTCGCCATTATTCATTTCTGGGTAGGTATGGGTTTCCCAGTTTGGCCCAGTTCCTTTTAGGACCCAACCCAGGATTTTACCAAAATATGTCTATTTTATGTGATCTTATTAGTTTCATGATTTATTCTATTGTTGATTGATTTGTTTTATTGTTGTGTTTTTATATTTTATATTGTAAGCCGCCTCGAGTCCCTTTGGACTTATTATTATTATTATTATTATTATTATTATTATTATTATTATTATTATTATTATTATTCTATTATTATTATTATTATTATTATTATTATTATTATTATTATTATTATTATTATTGTATGACACAGCAAACAAGATAGATATGCTGGATGTCATATCACAAAATCACAAGTCAAACACTTCCCAAGTGTCTAGGACTGTGTGATGTATTTTCGGATGATGCGCGCAGATCCCAGTCGGGTGGCCTTTTGCAGTTGGCAGATCGTAATTTTGTCAATGTCTATTGTTTCCAAATGCTGGCTGAGATCTTTTGGCACGGCACCCAGTGTGCCCATCACCACCGGGACCACCTGCACTGGTTTCTGCCAGTCTTTGAAGTTCAATCTTGAGGTCCTGATAGCGGCTGGGTTTTTTCTGTTGTTTTTCGTCAATGTGATGATGATGATGATGATGATGATGATTATTATTATTCCCAACAATCAGGAAACCAATTCAGGAAGTGGTGAGAATTTTGTACTTTTTCACTCACTATTTTGGTATTCCAAAATCTTTTGGGAAATTATTCTACACCGAAAGATTCATTATATATTCAATAACATGCAATGCTAGTTTTATATATATGTATATATGTGTATACAGTAGAGTCTCACTTATCCAACATCCGCTTATCCAACGTTATGGATTATCCAACGCATTTTTGTAGTCAATGTTTTTAATACATCATGATATTTTGGTGCTAAATTCATAAATACAGTGATTACTACTTAGCATTACTGCATATTGAACTACTTTTTCTGTCAATTTTTTTTGTATAACATGATGGTTGGGTGCTTAATTTGTAAAATCATAACCTAATTTGATGTTTAATAGGCTTCTCCTTAATCTCTCCTTATTATCCAACATATTCACTTATCCAACGTTCTGCCGGCCCGTTTATGTTGGATAAGTGAGACTCTACTGTATATAAATACACACACACACATATATATATGTGTGTGTTTATATATATATATATATATATATATATATATATATATATATAATTTACAATAATATACAATAATTATAACATATTGTATATACATATAATCATAATATTATATTATAATATGATATACTAATAATACAATATAATATTAATTATATATTATATTTACATGTAATATTACTAATAATATTACAATATATTGATACAGTACAATATAGTAATTTATTACCAATATTGTACTATGCTAATATAATATTGTATGTAAATTTAATTTGTAAGCCGCTCTGAGTTCCCCTCGGGGTGAGAAGGACGGCATATAAATGTAGCAAATAATAATAATAATAATAATAATAATAATAATAATAATAATAATAATAATACTCTTACAAGTAAATATTACTCTTACAAGTAAAACAAGCAGTCAAAGAAAAAGAACATGCCCTGGCAGAATATATAAAGCAAAGTGAAGAACCTGCTTTGATTGAAGTCAAAAATCAGAAACTCCTCAAAGCACAGCAGACAAAAAATCAGTACAAGAAAACCGCACTACAAACTAGAGCTGACAGCTGGCACAACAAAACATTGCATGGAAAGTTCCTTGACAAAATTGAAGGAAAAGCTGATAAGGAGAAGACCTGGCTCTGGCTCACGAATGGGACCCTGAAGAAGGAGACAGAAGGCCTGATCCTTGCAGCCCAGGAGCAAGTCATCAGGACAAAGGCAATTCAGGCCAAGATCGAAAAATCAGCTGATGACCCAAAATGCAGACTGTGCAAGGAAGCTGATGAAACCATTGATCATATCCTCAGCTGCTGTAAGAAAATCGCACAGACAGACTACAAACAGAGGCACAACTCTGTGGCCCAAATGATCCATTGGAACTTATGCCTCAAGTCCCACCTCCCAGCAGGAAAGAACTGGTGGGATCACAAACCAGCAAAGGTCATGGAAAATGAACACGCAAAGATACTGTGGGACTTCTGAATCCAGACTGACAAAGTTCTGGAACACAACACACCAGACATCACAGTTGTGGAAAAGAACAAGGTTTGGATCATTGATGTTGCCATCCCAGGTGACAGTCGCACTGACGAAAAACAACAGGAAAAACTCAGCCGCTCTCAGGACCTCAAGATTGAACTTCAAAGACTCTGGCAGAAACCAGTGCAGGTGGTCCCGGTGGTGATGGGCACACTGGGTGCCGTGCCAAAAGATCTCAGCCGGCATTTGGAAACCATAGACATTGACAAAATTACGATCTGCCAACTGCAAAAGGCCACCCTGCTGGGATCTACACGCATCATCCGAAAATACATCACACAGTCCTAGACACTTGGGAAGTGTTCGACTTGTGATTTTGTGAAACGAAATCCAGCATATCTATCTTGTTTGCTGTGTCATACAACGTCGTTGTGTCAATAATAATAATAATAATTATTATTATTTTCACGAGCATTGTGGAGAGTTACACAAAGGTCATTATTATCCAAGGCCCTGTACCATTTGCAGTGGAAGTACTGACAATCCAGCCTTACATGGCACAATCAGCAGAAATCATGACACAATCATGCAGAAATCAGATACAAAGTGCACAGAGCTCCTGTCCTTCCATAGTTGGATAGAAAAGAGACACCCTGTTGACCTAGGACCCAGCAGCCACCATTGTCAGTCTACCAGCAGCTCTATGTGTTATCTAAGGGCGTTTTCAGACCAGTCACATTCTATCTTTTAACCGTAGCTTCAAGTACTTACATTCATAGTGATATCCCTATGTAAACTACCATAGAATTATACTGTGTTAAGTGTTGAGCCAGAAGGCAATGCCGTCTCCAGCTAATAAAGCCAAAAATATTATCTATTTTCGCAGAAATATCCTACAAAATATTATCCACACATTACCGACTCGTATAGATTGCCAGAAGTATTGAGGATTTTATCTCTTGTTCTGCATAACACAATTCATTACACACTTCCCAGTTTGCTTTGTTGTCATCACAATGCCTTAATTTGAAACTCTCTTTAAAAGGGGAGGGGGGAGCTTAACGTTTTCTTTACACCTTCACAAGTTCCAACATTCCTTTGTTCCCTTTTCTTGAATTTCCTTCTTGACCCCGTCATTTTAATATTCCGTTCCTCTTACTATTCATTCTGTGTGCATTAAAGCACAGATGATTTTTTTATAGCCTCTACTAGCTGTGCCCGGCCACGCGTTGCTGTGACGTTGTCTGGTGGTGTTGGTGAGAAATGGTTGAGGTAGTGGTGGTATTGAATGTGTGTTGTATGGTTGTCTTTATGTTTAGTATGCATTTACTTGTTTGTGTACTGTGAAAATGGTGAGGGTAGAGGGGGTCTATGTCCCTGTGTAGTATTGTATAGTATTTATACGTTGTCCATGTGTTGTGAATGCTTGGATTGTGTCCTGCTGCATAGTAGAAAGAGTTGGGCTGGATGGCCCTTAGGGGTCTCTCCAAACTCTTGTGCCTGTCCCCTGGGCTGAGTAGGTTGCTAGGAGACCAAGTGGGCGGAACTTAGCCTTGTATCTGGCAGCAATTGGATAAAAATTATTCCTCTCCCTCTAATTAGGTCTCTCCAAACTCTTGGATTCTATGCTTCTATTATTATTATTATTATTATTATTATTATTATTATTATTATTATTATTATCATTATCATTATCATTATCATCTTCTTCATCATCATTATTATGTAGAGGCTGGATGGCCATCTGTCAGGAGTGCTTGGATTGTGTCCTCCTGCATGGTAGAAGGAAGTTGATCTGGATGATCCTTAGGGGTATCTGCTAACCTAAGGATTGTATGATATTATTATTATTATTATTATTATTATTATTATTATTATTATTATTATTATTTATTGAGAGGCTGGATGGCCATCTGTTGGGAGTGCTTGGATTGTATCGTCCAATGGCAGAGTTGGGTTGGACTGGATGGCCTTTAGGGGTGTCTCCTAACTCTGATTCTATGATTCGATTTGTATTATTATTGTGCAGATCTTGGATGGCCATCTGTCAGGAGTGCTTGGTTTGTGTCCTCCTGCATGGTAGAAGGAAGTTGATCTGGATGATCCTTAGGGGTATCTGCTAACCTAAGGATTGTATGATATTATTATTATTATTATTATTATTATTATTATTATTATTATTTATTGACAGGCTGGCTGGCCATCTGTTGGGAGTGCTTGGATTGTATCGTCCAATGGCAGAGTTGGGTTGGACTGGATAGCCTTTAGGGGTGTCTCCTAACTCTGATTCTATGATTCGATTTGTATTATTATTGTGCAGATCTTGGATGGCCATCTGTCAGGAGTGCTTGGTTTGTGTCGTCCTGTATGGTAGAAGGAAGTTGAACTGGATGATCCTTAGGGGTGTCTCCTAACCTTATGATTGTATGATCTTCTTCTTCTTCTTCTTCTTCTTCTTCTTCTTATTATTATTATTATTATTATTATTATTATTATTATTATTATTGAGAGGCTGGGTGGCCATCTGTTTGGCGTGCTTGGATTGTGTCCTCCATCGCAGAAATGGGTTGGACTGGATTACCACAGTAATTATTTCATATTACAGTAGAATCCCACTTATCCAACATTTGCTTATCCAGTGTTCTGGATTATCCAACGCAGTCTGCCTTTTAGTAGACAATGTTTTAGCCCTCTAACTGGCAGCAATTGGATAAAAACAATTATTCCGGTCCCTCTAATTAGGGCTTTATTTTTCTTTTGTTTTTGTTGTATCAACCTAGAGCTGTGGATGAGGGGTTGTGTTGTCAAATTTCGAGGTTGGGGGACCTGTAGTTTTGTTGTTTTGTCCGCTGCCCTGATGCCATCACTCTTTTATATATATAGATGATTGAAGAAAAAATGCATTCTGTGCAACTGATGCCTATCTAATCCAGACTATGAGCACATCTACACTGACCGTTTCAGTCAGTTTTGTAGAAAGTGGTTTCACTGTGCAGATGATTCCAAAGAAAATCCTTGTATGAATTTGAGGCCCGGATGGTGATTGCACAAATCACAGAACACCGATATGCATTAAAGGCTTTCTTTCGTATGCTTTTGTGAGTATCGGATAAAAGCAACCTTCTTCAAACCTCCACTAATCATTTGTTATGTATATAATTCAGATTGCTTACTATATTGTATATGTGTGTATTCGTATGCAGTTTTCCTTAATTCTATGTTGTGGGAGGGGCTACAGACCATGTGATCAGAACTGGGACTGTTCAGGACTCAGACTCCATTTTAGAAAGGCAGAAACCATTAGACTTTCAGTGTAGAAACAGAGTTGTTGTATGTTTTTCCGGGCTGTATGGCCATGTTCTAGAAGTATTCTCTCCTGACGTTTCGCCCACATCTATGGCAGGCATCCTCAGAGGTTGTGAGGTAGAAACAGTATACTTTTAGAAGACTGTAGAAATAGACAGAGAGTTGTTGTATGTTTTTCCGGGCTGTATGGCCATGTTCTAGAAGTATTCTCTCCTGACGTTATGCCCACATCTATGGCAGGCATCCTCAGAGGTTGTGAAGTATGGAGAAACTAAGCAAGGAAGGTTTATATATATCTTTGGAAAGTCCAGGGTGAGAGAAGAACTCTTGTCATTGGAGGCCAGCATGAATGTTGCAGTTAATCACCCTAATTTGCATTGAATGGCTTCAACTACTGGCTGCTTTCTGCCTGGGGGATTCCTGTGTTAGCTGCCTCTAGTTCCCATGTCTCAGAGTGTTGCTTCTTATTTACTATTCTGATTTTTGAGTTTTTTAATACTGGTAGCCAGATTATGTTATGATGAATGCCATATTCAGAAAGGTTATGATCTCTATTCCAAAGATCATAATTTCTCCAAAAAGAAGGTCAGTGTAGAACTGCCCATTGACTTGGGAACATTAAACACCACTAGTGGCTTTCAGTGGATCCCAGCTGAACTGTTAAAAATCTTGAAAGATGATGCTGTCAAGGTGATGCATGCCATATGCCAGCAAATATGGAAAACACAAGAATGGCCATCAGATTGGAAAAAATCAATTTACATCCCCATACCAAAAAAAGGGAAACACTAAAGAATGCTCAAACTTCCGTACAGTGGCATTTATTTCCCATGCCAGTAAGGTAATGCTCAAGATCCTGCAAGGCAGACTCCAGCAAGACATGGAGCGAGAGCTGCCAGATGTCCAAGCTGGGTTCAGAAAAGGCAGAGGAACCAGAGACCAAATTGCCAATATCCGCTGGATCATGGAGGAAGCCAGGGAGTTTCAGAAAAACATCTACTTCTGCTTTATTGACTATTCTAAAGCCTTCGACTGTGTGGATCATAACAAACTGTAGCATGTTCTTGGTGGTCTGGGGAGACCAAGTCACCTTGTCTGTCTCCTGAGAAATCTGTATAAAGACCAAGTAGCCACAGTAAGAACAGATCACGGAACAACAGACTGGTTCAAGATTGGGAAAGGAGTGCGGACATCAGGGCTGCATCCTCTCATCCTCCCTATTCAACTTGTACGCAGAACACATCATGCGACGTGCGGGTCTTGACGAATCCAAGGCTGGAGTTAAAATTGCTGCAAGAAACATTAACAACCTTAGGTATGCAGATGATCCCACTCTGATGCCTGAAAGTGAGGAAGAGCTGGGGAGCCTTATCACCAGGGTGATAGAAGAAAGTGCAAAAGCTGGGTTGCAGTTTAACGTCAAGAAAACCAAGATCATGGCAACCAGACCTATTGACAACTGGCAAATAGAGGGGAAGAACGTGGAGGCAGTGACAGACTTTATATTTCTAGGTGCAAAGATCACTGCAGCCAGGAAATCAGAAAATGTTTCCTTCTTGGGAGGAGAGCAATGGCCAACCTCGATAAAATACTGAAAAGCAGAGACATCACACTGGCAATGAAGGTCCGCATAGTGAAAGCAGTGGTATTCCCCATAGTGACCTATGGATGCGAGAGCTGGACCATAAGGAAGGCTGAGCGAAAGAAGGAAGAGAGACGCTTCTGAACTCTGGTGTTGGAGGAAAATCCTGAGAGTGCCTTGGACCACAAGAGGATCCAACCAGTCCATACTCCAGGAAATAAAGCCCGACTGCTCACTGGAAGGAAGGAGATTAGAGGCAAAGTTGAAGTATTTTGGCCCCATCATGAGAAGACAGGAGACCTTGGAGAAGATCACGATGCTGGGGAAAATGGAAGGAAAAAGGAAGAGAGGCCGACCAAGGGCGAGATGGATGGACGGGATCCTTGAAGTGACGGGCTCGACCTTGAAGGAACTGGGGGAGGTGACGGCAGGCAGGGAGCTCTGGCGTGGACTGGTCCAGGAGGTCACCAAGAGTCGAAAACGACTGAATAAGTAAGACAACGACAAGTGGATTTCTATATACAGTATAGGCTTTTCCATCTTTCGGCATCTTTGGAGGCTGTGCTCGGTTCTGACCACCAGGAAGTGCTGTCACTCCATCTCCCTGCAGAAGAGTTTTCTTTGTTTGTAAACTTCCTCCTTTTCCTGATCGAAACGCCGAGCCTAAATACCTCCCTACTTTAATGCGGTTCCTATTTATCTACTCACATTTGCTTTTGAACTGCTAGGTTGGCAGAAGCTGGGCTAAAGGTCAGGAGCTCACCCTGACCTGTGTTTCGAACTCTCAATCTTCTGGTTGGCAAGATTTATTGTAGCCTGGTGATTATACATAAATGTTGCCTTTTATGTGTTTTTAATGTAATTTTTTATCCTGTATTGTTGTTTTAATTGATATATTGCATTACTGTTTTATCTGTTTTATATTGTGATTGTATTATGTTGTTTATATTTTGTCCTTGTGTTGTTTGGGCCTCTGCCCCATGTAAGCCGCCCCGAGTCCCCACGGGGAGATGGTGGCGGGGTATAAATAAAGTTTATTATTGACACAACGACGTTGTATGACACAGCAAACAAGATAGATATGCTGGATTTCGTTTCACAAAACCACAAGTCAAACACTTCCCAAGTGTCTAGGACTGTGTGATGTATTTTCAGATGATGCGTGCAGATCCCAGTAAGGTGGCCTTTTGCAGTTGGCAGATCGTAATTTTGTCAATGTCTATTGTTTCCAAATGCCGGCTGAGATCTTTTGGCATGGCACCCAGTGTGCCCATCACCACCGGGACCACCTGCACTGGTTTCTGCCAGAGTCTTTGAAGTTCAATCTTGAGGTCCTGATAGCGGCTGAGTTTTTCCTGTTGTTTTTCGTCAATGCGACTTTCACCTGGGATGGCAACATCAATGATCCAAACCTTTTTCTTTTCCACAACTGTGATGTCTGGTGTGTTGTGTTCCAGAACTTTGTCAGTCTGGATTCGGAAGTCCCACAGTATCTTTGCGTGTTCATTTTCCACAACTTTTGCAGGTTTGTGATCCCACCAGTTCTTTGCTGCTGGGAGGTGGTACTTGAGGCATAGGTTCCAATGAATCATTTGGGCCACATAGTTGTGCCTCTGTTTGTAGTCTGTCTGTGCAATTTTCTTACAGCAGCTGAGGATAGGATCAATGGTTTCATCAGTTTCCTTGCACAGTCTGCACTTTGGGTCATCAGCTGATTTTTCGATCTTGGCCTTGATTGCATTTGTTCTGATGTCTTGCTCCTGGGCTGCAAGGATCAGGCCTTCTGTCTCCTTCTTCAGGGTCCCATTCGTGAGCCAGAGCCAGGTCTTCTCTTTATCAGCTTTTCCTTCAATTTTGTCAAGGAACTTTCCATGCAGTGTTTTGTTGTGCCAGCTGTCAGCTCTAGTTTGTAGTGCGGTTTTCTTGTACTGGTTTTTTGTCTGCTGTGCTTTGAGGAGTTTCTGATTTTTGACTTCAATCAAAGCAGGTTCTTCACTTTGTTTTACATATTCTGCCAGGGCATGTTCTTCTTCTTTGACTGCTTGTTTTACTTGCAAGAGTCCTCTGCCCCCTGATCTTCTAGGCAGATACAGCCGGTCAACATCACTGCGAGGGTGCAGTGAATGATGAATGGTCATGAGTTTTCTTGTTTTTCTGTCCAAATTGTCCAGTTCCGCCTGTGTCCAATTTATAATGCCAACAGTATATCTTATGACAGGTATGGCCCAGGTGTTTATGGCCTTGATGGTGTTGCCTCCATTGAGCTTGCTTTTGAGAATTTTTCTGACCCTTTGTGTGTATTCTTTGCTGACCACAGTTTTCACATGTTCATGCTTGATGTTGTCCAGCTGTAATATGCCCAGATATTTATAGGCCTCTGGCTGGCGACACCTTATTGTTTGGCCATTGGGCATATTGATGCCCTCACTTTCAATGATTTTTCCCTTCTTCAATGCCACTGTCGAACATTTGTCCATACCAAACTCCATGTTGATATCAGTGCTAAAAATTCGGACAGTGTTGGTCAGAGATTGGATTTCAGTTTCCGTTTTCCCATATAGCTTCAGGTCATCCATGTACATCAAATGTGAAATTTTGTGAGAATTCTTAGATGTTTGGTAGCCGAGATTTGTTTTTTGTAAGATTGTTGACAGAGGGATCATAGCAATAATGAAAAGCAGAGGGGACAATGAGTCTCCCTGGAAAATTCCTCTCCTGATGTTGACAAGTCCATAACTTTCATTTCCAACAAACAGTTCAGTTTTCCAGTGCTCCATCATGTTTTCAATGAAGGTGCCAATGTTTTTACTAATCCCGATGGCGTCCAGGCACTTGATGATCCAGCTGTGTGGGAGTGAGTCAAAGGCCTTTTTGTAGTCAATCCACGTCATGTGAAGATTAGCTTTTCGGCTCTTACAGTTCTCCAGAATCATTTTGTCAATCAATAACTGGTCTTTTGTGCCCCTGCTTTTCCGTTTGTTGCCTTTCTGTTCATCTGGCAAGATGTTTTTTTCTTCAAGATAGCCCCCCCGCAGGTGCCACCTTGACGTGGTGGTGGGGCTTAGCTGCTCCAATGATGACTGAGGGCTATGCTGGCGGTAGTGTAACTACCGGCAGGTCCAACCAAGCCAGAGAGGCCTCAGCTGAGGAGCAGAACTAAGAGCACCCAACCCATTAGCATTATGGAGAAACAAACCCAAACGAAGTCTATACTGGCTCGGTCGTCGCCCAGGATAAAAAGGACCGCGGTGGATGCTGCTGATTCTGGACATCCATCGACAAGTGGGCTACGGAATCATCAAAACCCAAATGAACAGTCACAGAAGCGGCAGAAATACACAATGCCAGAAAACCGCACAAGTTATTATTATTATTATTATTATTATTATTATTATTATTATTATTATTATTATTATTATGTTCAACCCTCATGGGGATATTTTGGAGCTCCTCCCCACTTCAGGGCTGCTTTTTGTAAGGAAATTTATCTTTCTTTTTTAAAACATGGGCTCTCCCCCCTGGTATCTCCCTTTTGCATACACATGAGGCAGGATTGGCCACCATTAGGTTTGGCCCTAGTTGAATGCTCCTATATTAGCCTTGGAAATGGTGTGTGGGACTGTGCCTGCAGGTAATGGAAATGGCTTGACAAAACGAGGGACGAGTCAGCAGATGAAATGCTAACTGAGTAAGAAGTGGAAAAAGAGGAGGGAAAAAACAAAGACAAATTCAGATGCAGACACAGATAAGGAGACAAAACACAGGCGGCACAATACAAATGGGAAGCGAAGGCACACTAGAGAGCCAGAGACAAAGGGAGCAGGAGGGAGTTGTGAGTCACTTCTTAGGGAGAAAATGCTGCTGCAGCTGGGAGATAAAAATGATTCCCAAATCTTCTGCCCATTACAGATAACTAGAAAGACAGGGCCCATCATATAGAGTGAGTGATGTTAGGGCCGATAATAATAGCACCTGGGGCACAGCTAGCTATAAAAATCTAAAGGGACATATTGTGTTTGATAGCTGGAGAGCAGCTTTGCAATTCACTGCGCATCCTAATAAGAGTGAGGAAGCGGCGGCGGCACTGGACAAGAATACCGAGAGACGGAAAAGAGATGCAAGTGCACACCGGGATGCCTTTGGAGCGGCATGGGGCAGCATCAATGCAACGTGAAGCTAAATGGCTCCTGCCAAGGAAAAATGGAATGACAGCTCAGTGTGTGTGATTTGCACGTGCGCATGGCTTATGAAATTTCTCGACTCAATTCTCGGAAGAGTATATTTTTTATATAAATGCAGGACGTTGCCATTCTGTTCCTACTTTGAAACGATCGTGCCAGATTCCCACGGCGATCTTATTTTCATAAGGAAGTCATTTTCGAAATATGTTCCAGGCACAGCTGGCATCAGTGCCTGGCATCATTAGGCAGCTCCTGGGAACCAAGTGTTCTAGAAAGGCCTTCCAGGTCAGACGCTTAACAGGAATATAAAATGGTGGCTCTCCTGCCAGGATGTCACCAAAGTTAGTTACTATCAGGAGTTAGGTGATAATAACAGGAACTTGGTGTTGGTAGGGATTGTTAGGACAATCCAGTTCGATTACCTGCCACACAATAATATTTATTTATTTACAGTATTTATATTCCGCCCTTCTCACCCCGAAGGGGACTCAGGGCAGATCACATTATATACATTCAATGCCCATATACACATAGAACCGAGACAGAGACAGACACAGAGGCAATTTAACCTTCTCCTGAGGGGATGTTTGATTCTGGCCGCAGGGAGGAGCAGCTGCTTCATCATCCACTGTGACGGCACTTCCTCATTCCAACGTCGTAAATTAGTTAAATTAGCATTTTGGTGGAATCTCCCCCAGAGAGGGTTAAATTGAGTCTAACCCCTCAGAGATTACTACAACACTGGGAGACTGAGGTATGGGCTGGGAAACTATTCCATTTTTTATACCCAAAGAGAAGAGAAAAGATACAGATAGAAGGAATATTGGGGGGGGGGGGGTGTTTTTTTTCTTAAAACATTTCCCCCTGAAAATACTCCACATGACTTTTGACATTTTGGTTGCCTTCCTCTGGAAACTTTCCACCTTGCCAGTATTCTTCTTGAACTGTGATTTGAATTGGATAGTGTCTTTTAGCTGGGGTGAGGGTCTCTCTCTCACCCTCTCTCTTTCTGCCCCCCCTCTCTCTATATATAATGCTGAAATACATGAAATCAATCACTGTAATAATTCAGACATTTATTTTAATGAGGAAAATATTATTTATTTATTTGCAGCATTTATATTCCACCCTTCTCACCCCGAAGGGGACTCAGGGAAGATCACAGAACACATACTGTATATACTCAAGTATAAGCCTAGTTTTTCAGCCCTTTTTTTAAGACTGAAAAAGCCCCCCTCGGCTTATACTCGGGTGAGGGTCCTGGTTGGCTTATATTTGGGTCAGCTTATATTCGAGAATATATGGTACATTTATTATTTCTCTCTACTATTATTGGTATTATTACATTTATTATTTTTCTCTATTATTGTTGCTACTATTACATTTATTTTACTCTATTTTTATTATTATTAATAATACATTTATTATTTCACTCTGATCTTATTATTATTATTACATGTATTATTTTACTCTATTATTATTAAACGGATACATAAGCACATTTACATTGAAGAAGATGAGAATAATGATTTGATCAGAGTTGGACAGTCTTATCTTGAATGTGAGCTTGATGTAAATATTCAAAAACATTGAACCTACGGATGCCTCAATTAATGTAATTTTATTGGTATCTATTTTTATTTCTGAAATTTACCACCCTCGGCTTATACTGGAGTCAATGTTTTCCCAGTTTTTTTGTGGTAAAATTAGGTGCCTCGGCTTATATTCGGGTCAGCTTATACTCAAGTATATACGGTACAGTAGAGTCTCACTTATCCAACACTCACTTATCCAACGTTCTGGATTATCCAAGGCATTTTTGTAGTCAATGTTTTCAGTATATCATGATATTTTGGTGCTAAATTCGTAAATACAGTAATTACTACATAGCATTAATGTGTAATGAACTACTTTTTCTGTCAAATTTGTTTTGGTGCTTAATTTGTAAAATCATAACCTATTTTGATGTTTAATAGGCTTTTTCTTAATCTCTCCTTATTATCCAACATATTCACTTATGCCGGCCCGTTTATGTTGGATAAGTGAGACTCTACTGTATATGCCAAATATTCAATGTTGTTACACACAGGCAGGATGGTCAACAGTACAGATAGAACTATATAGCCATTTCCCATCTTCGGCATCCTGGAAGTTTTACTCGATTCCGGCCATGCATCCTCCATGTCAAAGAGCCCTCTTCGCAGACTTCCTCCTTTTTTGATAGCCAACATTTTTTTAGTATTTCCATATGACGCCATCAAAATACCACCCTGCTAAAGCAGTACCTATTTATCTACTTACAGCTGTTTTCAATCTACCAGGTGGGCAGTGGGCTGAAGGTCAGACGCTCACCCCTGACTCCGGCTTCGAACTGCCAACCTTTCGATTGGCAAGATTTATTGCAGCTGGTGATTAACCTGCTGTGTTAAAGCCTAGCCCATTATGTTCGGTTTATAGTCACCTTCTACGTTAAAACCTGGTGAGGCTTATACACAGTTTAGGTGAATTCTAAACTACTGATGAGTGGTTTATCTGTCCCAATGACACGACACTCTGATAGGTAATCTCACTTTTGCACTGGCTAAATTGAATAGGAATTGAGGGAATCATGTTGTATCTCTGTCATATAGGCAGCCAAGATGATATGGTGACAATCATAACTACAGCACCATGCTTTTAAGAGTCGGGCACTCTGAACGAAGGGTGAATATACGTTTATCAGTTTTAGTTGTTCTTACACTTTTATTTTTATTTCTCCAGTAAGTTCCATGGCAGATACGAAGAATGTTAAATAAAAATTTCAGTAAAGTCTTAACAAAATCAAATTAAAAGAAAATTGTGAGGTTGAAGGCTTTCATGGCCAGAATCACTGGGTTGCTGTGTGTTTTCCGGGCTGTATGGCCACGTTCCAAAAGTATTCTCCACTGACATTTTGCCCACATCTATGGCAGGCATCCTCAGAGGTTGTGAAGTCTGTTGGAAACTAGGCCAGTGGGGTGTCTGTCTGTCTGTCTATCTATCTGTCTGTCTGTCTGTCTGTCTGTCTGTGGAATGTCCAAGGTGGGTGAAAGAACTTTTGTCTGTTGAAGGCAAGTGTGAACGTTGCAATTGGCCACTTTGATTAGCATTGAATCAAGATCCCCAGATTCAAGGCCACTGAGCTCATTATCAGGCGGCAAAGCGCTATCCTCCCTTTCCACTCCCTGCACCTAAATTCCTCATTAGAAACAACATCATGATTTATTCCCATGGGAACAACTTCCTGTTCTTCATTTCTTACAACTGGAATGCTCCGATAATTCCCAGCATCAGAGTCATCCCCAAATTCATCCTGAATCCCATCATTATGCATATATAACCCAGAATCTTCATCAGAGTCATGCAAAGGCACCTCAGAATCACACAAAGGCAAAGCCTGACCCACAACAAGAAGTAAGAATGGTCTTGTTTTCATCTGTGGCTGGAAACTATGCGTTCAATCGTTCTTCAGGGAGTACCAGAGCTTCACTCTCCCCATGTGACTTTCCAGGTGCAGGCCGGGTTTTGAAATGGGAGACCATCCAAATATATGGTTCCATCTTGTGAATTCCTCTGACTGCAGTGTGTGATTTTTCTCTCTCAAAGTTTAGCTCTATTCGACATCAATTATGTGACAGTCAATGAACTGAACCATTGCGAGTCATTGTAAAGAAGTGAGTTTTTATTTTGATTTATAGATGTCATGTTTAATTTCGTTTTAAAAGTCAGGTTTAACTATGTTTAAAAGGGTAAGTATTAGTCACCAGTGCGTGGGGGATGGTAACCAGCTCAGCATTCTGAGGCAGGTTGCCATAGTAATGAGGGCGGAGCCAACCGCCATTTGAAGGAAAAGAAGGGAATGTTTTAAAAAACAGTTTAGTCTGTGATTTTGGTCACAGGGAAGACACTGGTTCCAGGTTAGGGAAACCAGGGGAACTCAGATCTCTAGTGGTGTTAAATTAAGCAAGTTAAGTGACTTGTTTAGGTTTATTTGTAGAGTCTGAATAGGAAGGGAAAGCAATCCCAGTTAGATCCAAAGTGATCAGTTAATAACTTTGCAACCATTATCTAAGTGCCATTAAAGAAGTTACTGTAACCACTAAGCTCTGTGCCTGAAATAAACTTGTTTTTGTTCTTCAATATCCAAGTCTCTGTCACCTATATTCAGAACTAAGTAACGCTACCATCTAATGTGAATAAGAATAAGAAAGAATAAGAGAATAAAGAAAAAAGAATTTCCTCACTGCCTGAGATCGCCACAATTGGTGGCAGCGGTGGGATAAAAAGATTCCTCCCTGGCACATCTTTGTCTTGAGACAAATTCCATTGCAGAATCCTTTTGACTTGACCTCTTCCTAAACCTTTCTTGAGGTTCTTGGGTCTTGTTTTTCCGCAAGTGAACATTCTTGCTTCATTAGCAATGAGGCAGTGATCAGCCAAGCAGTGCCTTGTTTTTCCTTTCCTTTTATTTCCCATTCTTCTTCCTTCCTTCCTTGGCCAGAATTATGTGCAGGATCCACAGTTTTATCATCTCCGTTCCCTTTGACTGGAAGAGTGGGGAGGATATCGCATGCACAAAGGAGCAGATCAGAAGGAAGTCTCCGTATGCCCTGCGGCTTTTCAGCTGTGCTTCTTTTTGTGTTCGCAAAATGGTCCCGAGGTCTCCCACCCCTTGGCCGAGTGACAAGAGCATCTTGGCTCTTTTCTTCCGCTCTCTCCTCTATCAGATCTCTTGGGTGCCATACTGGCTAACCCTTTGGCTAACCCAGGCAGGGACATGATGGCTTCCAGAAGGAACTGACAAAAAGGTTATCTCTTGGGCTCTGGAGGTGTTACTTTTGAATAATGAAGAGGTGCTACAATGTTGGAATACATGGGTCCAGAATCTACTAACAATGTTGCAGTGAGATAAATAAGTGGGGCTCTTGTTATCATTGTTACAGCTAAAAGCGATACAGTGTTCCCTCACTACTTCGCGGTTCACTTTTCACAGATTCGCTGTTTCGCAGTTTTTCAACAAACTCTAAAAGACTATTATAAATCATAAAAAATTACAATTTACAGCCCAAGGAAGGGAGGAAGGAGAAGCCGAAGGGAGAGAAAAGGAGCCCAAGCGGCAACGGGAGGAGAAGGATGCTATGCTAATTATATATATATATATACACACAGTAGAGTCTCACTTATCCAACATAAACGGGTCGGCAGAACGTTGGATAAGCGAATATGTTGGATAATAAGGAGGGATTAAAGAAAAGCCTATTAAACATCAAATTAGGTTATAATTTTACAAATTAAGCCGAGGCAATTAATTTTATCACAAGAAAACTGGAAAAAACATTGACTCAAGTATAAGCCAAGAGTGGTATCTTTCAGAAATAAAAATAGAAACCAATAAAATTACATTAATCAAGGCATTGGTAGGTTAAATGTTTTTGAATATTTACATAAAACTCTAATTTAAGATAAGACTGTCCAACTCTGATTAAATCATTATTCTCATCTTCTTCAATATAAATGCCCTTATGTATCCTTTTAATAATAACAGAGTAAAATAATAAATGTAATACAATACAGTCTCACTGATCCAACATAAACGGGCCGGCAGAACGTTGGATAAGCGAATATGTTGGATAATAAGGAGAGATTAAGAAAAAACCTATTAAACATCAAAATAGGTTATGATTTTACAAATTAAGCACCAAAACATCATGTTATACAACAAATTTGCCAGAAAATGTAGTTCATTACAAATTAATGCTATGTAGTAATTACTGTATTCACAAATTTAGCACCAAAATATTATGATATATTGAAAAGATTGACTACAAAAATGCGTTGGATAATCCAGAATGTTGGATAAGTGAGTGTTGAATAAGTGAGACTCTACTGTATATACAGTAGAGTCTCACTTATCCAACATTCGCTTATCCAACATTCTGGATTATCCAACGTATCTTTGTAGTCAATGTTTTCAATATATCGTGATATTTTGGTGCTAAATTCGTAATAATTACTATGTAGCATTACTGCACTACAGAACTACTTTTTCTGTCAAATTTGTTGTATAACATGATGTTTTGGTGCTTAATTTGTAAAATCATAACGTCTTCAAACAGTCTTCAAAGGCAACCCCACATAAAGCGCATTGCAGTAGTCTATCCTAGATGTAACAAGAGTGTGGACCACCGTGGCCAAGCAAAATATATTTTGGTTGATCTTTAACCTAGAGTTCTGTACCTGACGAGGTGGGCTTATATCCATAAAAGTTAATGCTAAAGAAATACCAGGTAGTCTTAAAAATGATGTTACATTCCTTCATAAAACCAAACCCTTTAAGGCAGGGATCCCCAAACTAAGGCCCGGGGGCCGGATGCGGCCCTCCAAGGTCATTTACCTGGCCCCCACCCTCAGTTTTAGACTTCACACAATACCAACAATCCTACTTAACTTGATTATCTCATTGGCCAGAAGCAGACCCACACTTCCAATTGAAATCCTGATAGGTTTATGTTGGTTAAAATTGTAATTATTTTAAAATATTTTATCGTTCTATCATTTACTAATACTGTATTGTGCTATGGTAACAATTGAATATATTGTGTATACATATAATATTGATACTAATATTATAATGTAATACAATATAATACTAATAATTATATACTGTATATAATTGAGTATAAGCCTAGTTTTTCAGCCCTTTTTTTAAGACTGAAAAAGCCCCCTTCAACTTATACTCGGGCGAGGGTCCTGGTTAGCTTATATTTGGGTCAGCTTATACTCAAGAATATATGGTACATTTATTATTTTTCTCTATTATTATTGGTATTATTACATTTATTATTTTTCTCTATTATTATTGCTACTATTACATTTATTTTACTCTATTTTTATTATTATAATGTAATACAACATCATATTAATAATTATACAACATAATAATATTAATTATACATTATATATTAAATGTAATATTACTAATAATATAACGGTAGTGGTATAGGACAATATAGTAATATATAATGCTAATATTGTGCTATGTTAATAATATATTGTATGTACACTAGCTGTGCCAGGCCACGCATTGCTGTGGCGAAGTATGGTGGTATGGGAAATAAACTACTGAGGAATTGATGGTAGTGAAGGTCAAGGGTAAAGGTTTTCCCCTGATATTAAGTCCATTATAAATGGGTTATATAGCTGTGTGGAAGGGCCTTGAGTCTACACTGCCAAATAATCCAGTGCAAATTAGATAATCCGTGGAAGAGGCCTAAGAGAGGCCTAAGTCTGCCTGTCCCCTGGGCTGAGTTGGTTGCTAGGAGACCAAGTGGGCAGAGATTAGTCCTCTAACTTGCAGCAATTGGATAAAAACAATTATTCCTTTTCCTCTAATTAGGACTTTATTTCTCTTTTCTTTTTGTTGTATCAACCTAGAGGCATGGATGATGGATTGTGTTGTCAAATTTCGAGGTTGGGGGGCCTGTAGTTTTGTTGTTTTGTTGGTCGCCGTGATGCCATCACTCATTTATATATAGAGATACTACTTGTAAGCCGCTCTTAGTCCCCTTTGGGGTGAGAGAGGATAGGGTATAAATGTAGTAAATAAATAAATAAATAGTTGTTGTTGGGTTTTTTGGGGGGGTTTTTTGCACTACAAATAAGACATGAGCAGTTTGCATAGGAATTTGTTCGTTTTTTTTTTTTCAAACGATAATTCGGCCCCTTTAGGTAGTCTAAAGAATATTCTTCTTTACTGCTAAGCAAAACCACTTGCTATTTTCTTCAAGTGCTTGGGGAATGGTTTGTTATGGTAAGAAGAGCAGTCTGCAATGGCAGAACCATGTTTAGAGCCTTGTGAGATCTGAAAAGATCGGAAAGATCTGGACACTTTGTCCGGTCCTTTGAAAATGCAGGACCGTTGCATATTTCTGTGTCCTATTACATTCTATCCCACCCTGGCAACTGTGTAAATATGCTTAATAGCACAAGGTTTTAATACAATTTAGTACAACATGAACAAACATTCATGTTAACAAAGAGTAAGCAATCTTAAAGTTGCTGATAGATTTCTACATATTTGCCCCTCATCCTTGTTCTATCCTTTTCCGATTAGTATGACTGACTCCTCCATTGAAAACTACAATAATATAAGAATTTTTGCACACTTTCCTCATATGACCCAAAATGCAGACTGTGCAAGGAAACCGATGAAATCATATCCTCAGCTGCTGTAAGAAAATTGCACAGACAGACTACAAACAGAGGCACAACTACGTGGCCCAAATGATTCATTGGAACTTATGCCTCAAGTACCACCTCCCAGCAGTAAAGAACTGGTGGGATCACAAACCTGCAAAAGTATTGGAAAATGAACATGCAAAGATACTGTGGGACTTCCGAATCCAGACTGACAAAGTTCTGGAACACAACACACCAGACATCACAGTTGTGGAAAAGAAAAAGGTTTGGATCATTGATGTTGCCATCCCAGGTGAAAGTCGCATTGACAAAAACAACAGGAAAAACTCAGCCGCTCTCAGGACCTCAAGATTGAACTGCAAAGACTCTGGCAGAAACCAGTGCAGGTGGTCCCGGTGGTGATGGGCACGCTGGGTGCCGTGCCAAAAGATCTCAGCCGGCATTTGGAAACAATAGACATTGACAAAATCACAATCTGCCAACTGCAAAAGGCCACCCTGCTGGGATCTGCACGCATCATCCGAAAATACATCACACAGTCCTAGACACTTGGGAAGTGAAATCCAGCATATCTATCTTGTTTGCTGTGTAATAATAATAATAATAATAATAATAATAATAATAATAATAATAATAATAATAATAATAATAATAACTGCAAAAGGCCACCCTGCTGGGATCTGCACGCATCATCCGAAAATACATCACAGAGTCCTAGACACTTGGGAAGTGTTCGACTTGTGATTTTGTGATATGAAATCCAGCATATCTATCTTGTTTGCTGTGTCATAATAAAACAATAATAATAATAATAATAATAATAATAATAATAATAATAATAATAATAATAATAATCTTTATTTATATACTGCCCTATCTCCCGGATGGGACTCCGGGCGGTTTCCAATCATAAAAACAACACAAACATTACATAGCAACATAATAACACATTATTAAGCAAAGTAAAATAATACAATTAGAGCAATAAATAACACTTACATGACCTGATCAAGGGGACGGGAACCATAAACCCAATATATTAAAATGTATCATTTTAGGCCAGGGAAATCTTGTGCAATATAATCAGGCCCAGAAATCAGCGGTATTCCAATGTAATTACTCAAAAACCTGCCAACACCACCAGGTCTTCAGTTCTAATCCAGGACTTCTCCTGGGACACATTCCTCCTTGCAACATGGGATAAACCTTTGGTTTGATGCCTGCTATTCTCTCTCTAAAACTTTCGGGTTTGATAGTGCTGATCTGAGCACATGGGTTTTGGGCACAGAAGCTTTGGATTCAAGGGTTTCAGGCCTCGGGGTTTTCCAGGGCTCCCAGTTTCACAAAACCCTAATATATGAACCAGGCATGTAGCCAAAATTCTCAGGGTGGTCCACAAGAAGGCCTTACATTTATCATTTAAACTGTTAAAGGTAAAGATAAAGGTTTCCCCTGGTGTTAAGTCCAGTCGTGGCCGACTCTGGGGGTTGGTGCTCATCTCCATTTCTAAGCCGAAGAGCCGGCATTGTCCGTAGACACCTCCAAGGTCATGTGGCAACTGGCATGACTGCATGGAGCGCCCTTACCTTCCTGCCGGAGCGGTACCTATTGATCTACTCACATTTGCATGTTTACGAACTGTTAAAGTGGGAATGATTGTATATAGAGTTATTTAAACATAATTGAGTTATAGTGTTGCAATGTGAGGTGGAGATTGCATCATGCACTGTCTGCTGTCCACTATGCGAGTGTGTAAAGAGTTAACTGAGTATTGCATCAGACAGCAGAGGTGGTTATAAATAGCTTACTGTGTTATCTGTTCTCTTCTCTGCCCTCTGCTCTCTGCCTATTTGCACTCTGTATGTATGTATATGTCGTTTTGAGAGTTTTCCGTTTGTCAGTAAATCTTTTGTAGAAAGCCAAACAGGCTTCAGCCTATTTATTGGTGCCAGTTATTCTTCGTTGATCTTCCGCTGCATGTCTGTTTATCCAAACCGCGCGCTCTGACACGAACTGCTAGGCTGGCAGGAGCTGGGGCTAACAGCGGGAACTCATTCCGCTCCTGGGATTTGAACCTGGGACCTTTTGGTCCGCAAGTTCAGCAGCTCAGCGCTTTAACACACTGTGCCACCAGGGTTATGTTTATTGATATCATGATCTGATCACCATGCTCACTATATCCCATATGCATGGGGGTATTGGGATAAGGATACAAAAGGTTTGCTAGGGAAGACTACCCCCCCCCCCCGAACCAAAATCCCAGCCCCCCCCCCCACCCACCCCCGAATCAAAATCCTGGCTACGGGCCTGCTATGGACAAAAGCCTCTGCCAGTTTTTAACAGATGCTCCCTCTTTCTCATCTGTATTTCAGCAAGTGCCAGCACACATCTCGGAGCTCATCTCGCCAAGTGACATTTGTGCCATCTGGCTGCCAACCAGCTTAATGATACTGCTGAAGGTCTCCTTCCTACTTATGGAGGGAAGGCATCCTGGCAGTGTAGGGAGGCAGTGGAGACCCTCCTCCTCCTTTCCAGCTTTCACTAATGAAGTCACAGCGCATGACGCTTCCTCTTGGGCAAACACTCCTCCGAAGCATCACTTTGTCACTCCCCGCCACAAACGCGGCTCTTGATAGCAAGAACACACTGTCACTAATTAGTGTAATGAGCTTTCAGTGTTTCACCTTCTACATCTGACTGATTTTTGTCATGCAGGACAATGCTTTCTTCTGAAGATAAATGATACCCAGCTTATGCTCCTTTCTCCCACATCGCAGCCCTGTGAATGTACAAGTATTGGGCCTGTCCTTTCACCCTCTCTACAACATCAGCAGGCTAGAGCGTGACGCACCACCATTTAAACATATGCCATCCAGTCCCATTACAGTGTTCCCTCACTTATCGCTGGGGTTAATAATAATAATAATAATAGTAATAATCTGCGCGCATCATCCGAAAATACATCACACAGTCCTAGACACCTGGGAAGTGTTCGACTTGTGATTTTGTGATATGAAATCCAGCATATCTATCTTGTTTACTGTGTCATACAATAAAATAATAATAAACCAGTACAAGAAAACCACACTACAAACTAGAGCTGACAGCTGGCACAACAAAATATTGCATGGAAGGTTCCTTGACAAAATTGAAGGAAAAGCTGACAAGGAGAAGACCTGGCTCTGGCTCACAAATGGGACCCTGAAGAAGGAGACAGAAGGCCTGATCCTTGCAGCCCAGGAGCAAGACATCAGGACAAAGGCAATTCAGGCCAAGATCGAAAAATCAGCTGATGACCCAAAATGCAGACTGTGCAAGGAAACCAACGAAACCATTGACCATATCCTCAACTGCTGTAAGAAAATCGACAGACATACTACAGACAGAGGCACAACTAAGTGGCCCAACTGATTCATGGGAACTTATGCCTCAAGTACCACCTCCCAGCAGCAAAGAACTGGTGGGATCACAAACCTGCAAAAGTCTTGGAAAATGAGCAAAGATACTGTGGGACTTCCGAATCCAGACTGACAAAGTTCTGGAACACAACACACCAGACATCACAGTTGTGGAAAAGAAAAAGGTTTGGATCATTGATGTCGCCATCCCAGGTGACAGTCGCATTGACGAAAAACAACAGGAAAAACTCAGCTGCTATCAGGACCTCAAGATTGAACTGCAAAGACTCTGGCAGAAACCAGTGCAGGTGGTCCCGGTGGTGATGGGCACACTGGGTGCCGTGCCAAAAGATCTCAGCCGGCATTTGGAAACAATAGACATTGACAAAATTACGATCTGCCAACTGCAAAAGGCCACCCTGCTGGGATCTGCACGCATCATCCGAAAATAAATCACACAGTCCTAGACACTAGGGAAGTGTTCGACTTGTGATTTTGTGATATGAAATCCAGCATGTCTATCTTGTTTGCTGTGTCATAATAATAATAATAATAATAATAATAATAATAATAATAATAATAATAATAATAATACATCACACAGTCCTAGACACTTGGGAAGTGTTCGACTTGTGTTTTTGTGATACGAAATCCAGCATGTCTATCTTGTTTGCTGTGTCATAATAATAATAATAATAATAATAATAATAATAATAATAATAATACATCACACAGTCCTAGACACTTGGGAAGTGTTCGACTTGTGATTTTGTGATATGAAATCCAGCATATCTATCTTGTTTGCTGTGTCATAATAATAATAATAATAATAATAATAATAATAATAATAATACATCACATAGTCCTAGACACTTGGGAAGTGTTCGACTTGTGTTTTTGTGATACGAAATCCAGCATGTCTATCTTGTTTGCTGTGTCATAATAATAATAATAATAATAATAATAATAATAATAATAATACATCACACAGTCCTAGACACTTGGGAAGTGTTCGACTTGTGATTTTGTGATACGAAATCCAGCATGTCTATTTTGTTTGCTGTGTCATAATAATAATAATGATAATAATAATAATAATAATAATAATAATAATAATAATAATAATACACACAGTCCTAGACACTTGGGAAGTGTTCGACTTGTGATTTTGTGATACGAAATCCAGCATGTCTATCTTGTTTGCTGTGTCATAATAATAATAATAATAATAATAATAATAATAATAATAATAATAATACACACAGTCCTAGACACTTGGGAAGTGTTCGACTTGTGATTTTGTGATATGAATTCCAGCATGTCTATCTTGTTTGCTGTGTCATAATAATAATATTAATAATAATAATAATAATAATAATAATAATAATAATAATAATACATCACAGAGTCCTAGACACTTGGGATGTGTCGAACTTGTGATTTTGTGATACGAAATCCAGCATGTCTATCTTGTTAGCTGTGTCATAATAATAATAATAATAATAATAATAATAATAATAATAATAATAATAATACATCACACAGTCCTAGACACTTGGGAAGTGTTCGACTTGTGATTTTGTGATACGAAATCCAGCATGTCTATCTTGTTTGCTGTGTCATAGTAATAATAATAATACACACAGTCCTAGACACTTGGGAAGTGTTCGACTTGTGATTTTGTGATATGAATTCCAGCATATCTATCTTGTTTGCTGTGCCATAATAAAATAATATCCCACATTAACATAGAGAACCCAGAGGGAAAAAATAGCAGCACCAGAGAAAGGATGAGAAGAACCAAGTAGGACAGAGAGCAGTTGCTGTTTTAGAAATCTATTTTAAGAATTGGTCTTGTTTTAGCTCCAGTTTTAGGAATCAGTATTCGTTGCATCGGGTGTTTTCCATTGGTTACCTGTCTGCTCCATTTACCCATTTGTATAGGCACGCTATAAACATGACATGATCACAACTGAGCCCAGAGTTAAGTCAGTGGACTCGAAGATGTAACGTGGGATTGCAACCCATTTGCCCACCCCGCCTCTCTCCAGGAAAATGGGAAAGGGTGTCCCTGGGAAAGGAATTGGGGAGCTTGAAACACCAGAGTGATTTATTCAGGGCTAGAAGAAGCATCTTGTGGAAAGAAAAACCAAGAGCCCCAGGCACTGCTGGTACGTTCTCAGCGCGGCTCCCTCCTCCCGCCTCATAATATGCAGCAACACGCTCCATCCGCTCTTTGAATACTAATTCCCCAACTTGGGGCAGAGGGAGGCAGGCAAGGAAAGAAAGCAAACAAAAGAAATAGCACAGCAAATTGAACATATATAACTGTTGTTCATCCAGCCACAGTTTCTCTGGGCCCTTTGCAGTAGTAAAGTTAAATGAAGCATCCAATGCACATTTATTAAACTAAAGTATCCATGGGAAAAAACCTTGATGGGGCTTGCGGAGTACTCCAGAAAACATTGGTAAAATAAATAAATAAGCAGAACGGAAATACGTTTTAACCCCACATCTGAATAATATCAAGTTTGGGTTTTCTGAAAAATAAGGTTCATGCCTGTAATGATGTAAGTGGGATTGGACATTACAAATGACAGTAGAGTCTCACTTATCCAACATAAACGGGCTGGCAGAATGTTGGATAAGCAAATATGTTGGATAATAAGGAGGCATTAAGGAAAAGCCTATTAAACATCAAATTAGGTTATGATTTTACAAATTAAGCACCAAAACATCATGTTTTACAACAAATTTGACAGAAAAAGCAGTTCAATGCACAGCGATGTTATGTAGTAATTACTGTATTTACGAATTTAGCACCAAAATATCATGATACAGTAGAGTCTCACTTATCCAAGCTAAACGGGCCGACAGAAGCTTGGATAAGTTACTATCTTGGATAATAAGGAGGGATTAAGGAAAAGCCTATTAAACATCAAATTAGGTTATGATTTTACAAATGAAGCACCAAAACATCATGTTAGACAACAAATTTGGCAGAAAAAGTAGTTCAATGCACAGTAATGCTATGTAGTAAGTACTGTATTTATGAATTTAGCACCAAAATATCACGATATATTGAAAACACTAGCTGTGCCCAGCCACGCGTTGCTGTGGCATTTTCTGGTGGTGTTGGTGAGAAATTGTTGAGGTAGTGGTGGTATTGAATGTTTGTTGTATGTTTAGTATGCACACTGAAGTGGATTATATGGCAGTGTGGAGTCAAGATAATCCAGTTCAAAGCAGATAATATAATATTCTAAAAGAGTTATATAGCTTTGTGGAAGGGCCTTGAGTCTACACTGCAATATAATCCAGTTAAAATCTGATAATCTGTGGAAGAGGCCTAAGCGAGGCCTAACTGTGCCTGTCCCCTGGGCTGAGTAGATTGCTAGGAGACCAAGTGGGCGGAGCTTAGCCTTCTAAATGGCAGCAATTGGATAAAAACTATTATTCCTCTCCCTGTAATTAGGACTTTATTTTTCTTTTCTTTTTGTTGTATCAACCTAGAACCGTGAATGATGGGTTGTGTTGTCAAATTTCGAGGCTGGGGGGCCTGTAGTTTTGTTGTTTTGTTCGCTGCCCTGATGCCATCACACTTGTATATATATAGATTGACTACAAAAATGCATTGGATAATCCAGAACGTTGGATAAGTGAGTGTTGGATAAGTGAGACTCTACTGTACTTCCCTAGACCAGAATAGGGATGCCGAAAAAAGGACAGTAATCCAAAGAATCCTAGATATTGAAGCTCAAAAAGACATAGCCACCCTGTCTAATACAAGGATCTCTCAAGTGGTTAGGACGCTTTAAACATAATTTCCAGCGGGCGCTGCACCTAAAAGCAGATATGCCGAGACACCTAAGAATCACTTTCACTAGGGCAAGATTCGAACAAATGGAGTCCATGGAGAGATATGGTAGATTCAACCACATCCCACACGAAGAAAGATTTGTCAGAGTATTTGCAGCGCAGCAGTAGTTGGATGGAAGTAGTGGAATGCAGAACGAAGAGACACTCAGAGACGTTGGTAAAACTATTCACAAAGTTTTACTGTATGCGGCAGTAATCAACACAAACAGACTTGCAGACAACAGACGAACACAGGACTGCTTTGTTCTCCAACAGAACTTGACTCGAACTCTAGGCAGACAGAACTCAACTGAACAGAACTGAACTGATGCAATCATTATGCACAAACACTTGTGTCTGGATACTCCCTAGTTCCAGCCACACATCAAGGTCATCATAGCTTCTTGGCAATTTAACACTTTCCACATTATGGTACATTCTGGATGATGAAATCAGTTGCAATACAAGCATGGAACAAATTGCATTTAAAAACTATCAAAACACAAATCAAACATTAACAAGATTATGTATTTGTGGCATCCCTGAAGTCGAAAATTTGAACCACATTTTGCATAATTGTAACCTATATGAAAAAGAAAGGAAACAATACTTATGGCCTTTTATTTGTGATAAAACAAGCTGGGTTATTGAGGCCAAAACTTCCTGTTGGCTGGTTATAACCCCACTCTGACAACAAAAGTGGCCCTGTATTTGTTTAAAGCTGCTAAAAGGAGATCGGAGTACATAGGTCAGATTGGGGTGCAGTGTATGGGAGATGAGGATAGTTGATGCTTAGTAGGCATGTCCGATCGATGAAAAAAATGTTTCAATTCTCGTTTCTAAAGTAGGGGGCGCTGGTACTTCGATATAGAAAGTATTTCCGATTTTTTCACCAACAAATTTCGGATATTTCCGAAAATTCGTAATGATTCTAAATGTTTCTAAATTGGCGGACGCGCATGCGCAATCACCAAAAAAAAAAAAGGAACCGGGGGGGGGACTTTTACAGGGCTCTCCCGCCCTCATTTCTTGAGCTATCCTCATCAACCCTAGCCCCCACCTTTGCGTCCATCGTGGAAGCTTCTGATTGGCTGGGGAGCGGCAGCCATGTTAGACTGCGCTAAGCTCCCATTCAAGGTAGGTTTCAGAAACAAAAAAAAATTAAAATATTTTTAAAAATATATTTTAAAAAATGGGGGGGGGGATTAATGAAACATTAAGAGACAATTAGAGAATGGGCCAACAATGGTTCGAATTACATTGCTGGTTGCGCTTTGAGACAATGTCTCGGAATGTGTATCAAAAAGCGAGAACAATCCGAAATAATTCCGATATACGATTCAAAACGATTTTTTGGTCATGTCTAATGCTTAGATCTATAGTTAAGCTACACTGGCACCAAGCAGGCAAATACATGTATTTCTGTATTTTATTTTAAGTGTACTAGATGTATGTTGTATGTTGTGTTTGTGCTGTCTGCTCTTGATAAGGCCAACTGGCTAATCAATAAATTGTTGTTGTTGTTGATACAAGTGGGAGTCAAAAGAATGTCTAAAAATATGTTTTCAAAATGGATGAGAAACCCTGGGGAAAAGAATCCTGGACTGATGGGAACCTTCACATTTCGGGACCTATTGTGTGCAAAGCTCGCTTGTTGTGATTTTGCACAGAAAACAATATTATTTCTGTAGGACAAGCTATGGCTCAAGTTGCATCTACTGTGATCATGTCAACTATAGTATTCAGAACAGAACAAGATGTGTGTAATTTTACCTGCAAAGTAACATTGAAATTTATCGTTCCAGGCTATTTAATGGTCTGCATTCTCTTTTTTTCAATACCAGCTTGTTATAGATAACTGACCACTTGAAACAGCTCCACTAGGTTGGCACCTTGCACATGCAATGGTATAGAAAATAATACTTTCTTTGCCACATCGCAGATCTTTAGATAGGCTTCATTATGTTTAGTCAAAGTCATTGTAGGTCTTCTGTCTGGTGGCACAGTGTGTTAAAGCGCTGAGCTGCTGAGCTTGTGGACCAAAAGGTCCCAGGTTCAAATCCCGGGAGCGGAGTGAGCTCCCGCTGTTAGCTCCAGCTTCTGCCAACCTAGCAGTTTGAAAACATGTAAATGTGAGTAGATCAATAGGTAACGCTCTGGCGGGAAGGTAACGGCACTCAATGCAGTCATGCTGGCCACATGACCTGGAGATGTCTTTGGACAACGCCGGCTCTTCGGCTTAGAAATGGAGATGAGCACCAACCCCCAGACTCGGTCACGACTGGACTTAACGTCAGGGGAAACCTTTACTTTTATATGTTTAGTCAAAGTCATTGTAGGTCTTCTGTCAGTGCCAATGTCATGACCTCCAATCCTTGACATCTCTGGTCGGCTGACAAGGAACAGATGCCAGCCGTAAAACAGGCCGGCCATAAAACCTCAATTACCCTCTGTGATGTGGGAGCCCCTATATATGTGGGCCAAAAGAAGGTTCTAGCATTCGGTACAATAAAAATCTGTTGGAATCTACCAGTGTGTCTTGGTGCTTTTTCCTTTGGAAGATGGACCCACAGCACAACTGAGAGAAGAGAACCCGACAATTTGTACCGAATCACCTACTCTCTCTAGCTCCTACCTACAGCAACAGGGAGGGAGGAGAGAGAGAGAACCAATTCGAATATTTCGGGGGAGATGAAGCAAGCGTCAACGGAGGAGGGGAGGAAGAATCCCGCAGCCCCTTGGATGTAGCAAGCTCCGATGGAGGGGAGAGGGAAGAATCTCACACTCCCTTGGATGCAGCCACCCCCCAACCATGGCCACGCAATGGAGGGTCACACCAGCGGGGCCAGAGGGGCCGCACAGAGCTGAGCCGGCCACTGCCTGGGAGCTTGGCAACCCCCACCCAACGTACAGTCAAGGAATGCAGGAGATGAGGCAAGAAATGGCACAACTGAGGGAGATGGTCCAGTCCCTGATCCTGGCACAACAGCCCCGGGGCAGAACGCCAGCTCCGGCCTCCCAGCGGTAACCTTCTCCACAGGTAACCTCCCCCGGCCTTTCTGCGGCAGCCCCTTCCTCCTATAGACAAAGAACTGGGGAGAGGAGAGTCAGGGGGGCCGGCACGACAGAGAGGAGAGGAAGATGCGAGTCACCTTTGATGGAAACCTAGAGAAACTGCCTTTCTTTTTGACGAGAGTGGCTGCCTTCATGAGCAAGTGGGAAGGCTCTTTCTCAAACGAAATGGACAAGGTCCAACATGTGGCCGACCACCTCGAAGGAGCAGCCTCTGAAAGGCTCCTGGTGCTGTATGACGTGGGGGCACCGGAGCTCAACAACTTGGATGCCCGCTTTGAGGACTGCCTGCGGAAGCAAAAAGCCAGGGCGAAACTGAAGAGCCTGAAGCAAGACTTTGCCTTGGAATTCAGAAGGCTGGCCTCCCTGCTCCCTGAGTGGAACGAAGCCTACAGAATCGATGCGTTCAAGAAGGGCTTGAGGCCAGACCTGGTGGAATGGGTCCTGGCCAGGGAAAACCCAGACACCCTGGAGGGATGGGTGGACGCGGCTGGAGGGAGAGGTGCTGAAGGAGAAAATCAAAAACTTCTGCCAAAACCCGACAGCCAACTACCTGGAAAACCAAAGTTCATGACCTGGCCACCAGTTATGTCCACCAACCTATTTTCCCAGAAAAGGAACGGCAAGGAAATTGCTGCTGAAATCTAACTGAAGCAAGCATCATTTGCTCTGTCAATGATTCACAACTGTTGTCTAACAAAAACAAACATATGAATTAATCCCATCTATAAATATTAGCAAAACATCCAAGTGGTGGAAATAGATATATCTAGATTGGCGATCTTATTAAGCTAGATATGGCATCACCAACCATCATCTGTTCAACTGAAAGGTTTAATTTTGCTGTATTTTCTACAGAAAGAAATGAAGAGGGAGGTTTAGAACTGGCAGAGCCTTTTTTTTCAAAACAACTTGTTTGACTGATCTTTGGTAATTTCCTGCTCTGGTTTGGCTTGCTTCTCAAACATCCTCTCAGCATGAGAGTTACAATGAGCTGCAGAAATGCCTAAGAGCATCTTTCAAGACAAATGGGTTGGCATTTGCTAAAGACTGCAACCAGCAGTTGGTTGAAACCAACCCAGAAGATCCAGGCCACCTGCCGAGAAGATTAGGGTGAGACTCGGAAGAGATCCTTGAACTGATTACAGAGAGCCGGTGCCAGGGAGAGAGAAAAAGAAGGCAAAGCACCAGGTTTAGAAAGGGATAGATTTGAAAGCAGAAATAAAAGCAACCACCCAAGTAAAAATCATCTGGTATTCTTCAAGTTGGTATATGATGAAGAGATTACAGTCGTAAAGTTCAGAGATGATGGATGGGCATTTTTATTCTCCTTTCATAAAGAGCAACTTGTCTCCAGAAAGTCTGGGAAAAGGTAAAAGATTGCCGAGGGAAGATATCGGACTCCACTGTGTTGGTGAAAATAGAATTTTTACACTTCCTAGAATTTTGGTGTGAACAAATATTCACCTACCTAGAAGAATTGGAAGTTTTCACAGTGTTTCCGAGATATAAAAAGTGTACACAGCATATACAGTAGAGTCTCACTTACCCAACATAAACGGGCCGGCAGAATGTTGGATAAGTAAATATATGGGATAATAAGGATTAAGGAAAAGCCTATTAAACATCAAATTAGGTTATCTATATATATAAAAGAGTGATGGCATCAGGGCAGCGGACAAAACAACAAAACTACAGGCCCCCCAACCTCGAAATTTGACAACACAACCCATCATCCACGGCTCTAGGTTGATACAACAAAAAAAGTCCTAATTAGAGGGAGAGGAATAATTTTTATCCAATTGCTGCCAGATACAAGGCTAAGTTCCACCCACTTGGTCTCCTAGCAACCTACTCAGCCCAGGGGACAGGCACAAGAGTTTGGAGAGACCCCTAAGGGCCATCCAGCCCAACCCTTTCTACTATGCAGCAGGACACAATCCAAGCATTCACAACACATGCACAACGTATAAGTACTATACAATACTATACAGGGACATAGACCCCTTCTACCCTCACCACTTTCACAGTACACAAACAACCAAATGCATACTAAACATAAAGACAATCATACAACAGACATTCAATACCACCACTACCTCAACCATTTCTCACCAACACCACCAGACAACGCCACAGTAACGTATGGCCGGGCACAGCTAGTGATTTTATAAATTAAGCACCAAAACATCATGTTATAAAACAAATTTGACAGAAAAAGTAGTTCAATACGCAGCAATGCTATGTAGTAATTACTGTATTTACGAATTTAGCACCAAAATATCACGATGTATTGAAAACATTGACTACAAAAATGTGTTGGATAATCCAGAACGTTGCATAAGCGAGTGTTGGATAATTGAGACTCTACTGTATTAAAATGTAAATAGCTATAATATCCATAGCTAAGAAAAATATGCATACGAAGTGCGTTAGAGCATTGAGCTGGAGACCAAAAGGTCCCAGGTTCAATCCCCGGGAGTGGCGTGAGCAGCCACTGTTAGCTCCAGCTCCTGCCAACCTAGCAGTTCGAAAACATGCCAATGTGAGTAGATCAATAGGTACCGCTCCAGTGGGAAGGTAACGGCACTCCATGCAGTCATGCCGGCCACATGACCTTGGAGGTGTCTACGGACAACACCGGCTCTTCAGCTTAGAAATGGAGATGAGCACCAACCCCCAGAGTCAGACATGACTGGACTTAACGTCAGGGGAAAACCTTTACCTTTTACTAGACTTTATTCAGTGGGGAAATAATTATGGTATGCCATTTAGGTAAACTGAACAAATAGTTGCACACACTGGGTAAACTGTTTAAAAACCATTCGAACCACAAGAAGAAGGAAAAGCTGCTTTCTATGATATGAAACAAAAATGGGAAGAAAATTGAGATGGGACTTAGAGTAACTCGATGGAATGACGACTTGAGAGATTTCCACATCTTTGAACTCAACCCAACATGGCAACGTTGATGAGAACTTTGGGTGCCGTCCAATATTCATGAACAAAGTCTTCCTTTCTAGTTCAGAGAGATGAATTCACAGGGGTACAAAGTTGGGGACTTGCCAGAGTATCAAGACTGGCACATGTTCCCTTTCTTCTTCCTTTGTCTCTTTCTCATTTGCCTTTCTTCCCCTTCCCACCACTTGCCATTTACCTATTTTTCCTTCTGAATTTGTGTGTGTTGGTTGGTCTCTCTCAGGTGCACATCCTAAAAGTAATGCTGTCAAGGAAGATTAGACTCTATCAACTAGATTATGATGCATTCATCCTCTTCAGGCAGTAACAGCTGTATCAGCAAAAGAGAACTAATAGTTCCAGTGATGAGGGCAGCAGAAATGCTGCAAAAGGGATGTTACTACACAACAGCACTATTGTAGCATTGACACTGGTGTAGAATCTCTTAGAGGCAAGGGCAAGGGCATTTTAGCCATTGCAGAAGAATGCAATAGGAAACTCCGAAATGGAATGCCTATAAAAGGACTGTGAATGCCAGGGAAAAAAAATCAAGGGAAGCTAGGATTTGTAAACGTAGAAACGGGGCACATACACACTGCAATACATGTTTTGAGCATACTAAAGTGGATGGAAATGCAACATTTTCAACCAGATATTATCTAATAATAATAATAATAATAATAAAACTTTATTTATATACCGCTCTATCTCTCAGAAGGGACTCAGGGCGGTTAACAACAGTGATACACAGCATACAATACATAATACATACAAAACGTAATATAAAAACTAATTATTACACAAAATAAAATGTTACACTAAAATAGCAATCAATGATAATCACAACAGCTTCCAATCGGGGGGCAAGGGTCCATCTTGGTTGGCTAGGTTGAATTGCACTGAATAGCCTTGCTGCTTGCAAGCCTGGCCACTTTCTACCTTGCAGTAAAGGTAGTAAGGTAAAGGTAAAGGTTTTCCCCTGACGTCAAGTCCAGTCATGACCGAGTCTGGGGGTTGGTGCTCATCTTCATTTCTAAGCCAAAGAGCCAGCGTTGTCCGTAGACACCTCCAAGGTCATGTGGCCATAGGCATGACTGCATGGAGCGCCATTACCTTCCTGCCGGAGCAGTACCTATTAATCTATTCACATTGGCATGTTTTCAAACTGCTAGGTTGGCAGGAGCTGGGGCTAACAGCAGGTGCTCATTCTGCTCCCAGGATTTGAACCTGGGACCTTTCGGTCTGCAAGTTCAGCAGCTCAGCGCTTTAACACACTGTGCCACCAGTGGCCCCTTTTAATGATATAGTACAATATAGTAATTTAATATTTATACAGTAGAGTCTCACTTATCCAAGCTAAAAGGGCCAGCAGAAGCTTGGATAAGCGAAAATCTTGTATAATAAGGACAGATTAAGGAAACGCCTATTAAACATCAAATTAGGTTATGATTTTACAAATTAAGCACCAAAACATCATGTTTTACAACAAATTTGACAGAATGGAGCGCCATTACCTTCCCGCCGGAGCAGTACGTATTAATCTACTCACATTGGCATGTTTTCAAACTGCTAGGTTGGCAGGAGCTGGGGCTAACAGCAGGCGCTCATTCCGCTCCCGGGATTTGAACCTGGCACCTTTTAGTCCGCACTGTGCCACCGGGGACCCCTAGATATTATTTAGTGTTTTATTATGGAAGTAACAAGCTAGGAAAGAAATAGGGCAGCATTAATAGAGGACTGTGATGCAGCAAGAGTAGTCAGGGGGTATAATGTAAAGCCTAACTAATATCAATATAATAATAATAATAATAATAATAATAATAATAATAATAATAATAATAATTTTATTTTTATACCCCGCCCCATCTCCCTGGAGGGACTCGGAGAGGCTTACATGGGGCCATGCCCAACATAAAAATACAATAACAGCGATAAAACAGTAAAAACAATTTTAATGGAAAATGGATCAGTACAGGTGGTCCTCGAGTTAAAAACATATAAGCCAGCGGACCTGATGGGATCCCTGCTGAAATCTTTAATGAGCTGACACAACAACTCCACCAGCTCATTGAAAAAGTTTTGGGCAACCAAGAAAATTCCTGCAGACTTCAAGGATGCCACCACCATCACCCTTTTCAAAAAAGGGTGAAAACTATTAAAGTATCTCCCTTCTAACCACCACTGGGAAAATCCTCGCAAGAATCCTTGCAAACCATCTTCTACCTGTTTCAAGAGACACCCTCCCAGAATCCCAGAAATTTATATAAAACCACAATCAAAATTCATTTAAAATAGGTATTAAATGAATGGGGCCGGGCTGTGGCGCAGGCTGGTGAGCAGCCTGCTGCAACAAACCACTCTGAGTTCGAGGCCAGCCCGTGGCGGGGTGAGCACCCATCAATTAAAAAATAAAAAATAGCCCCTGCTCATTGCTGACCTAGCAACCCGAAAGATAGTTGCATCTATCAAGTAGGAAATAAGGTACCACTTATAAAGTGGGGAGGCAAATTTAACTAATTTACAACGTTGGAACGAGGAAGTGCCGTCAGAGTGGATGATGAAGCAGCTGCTCCCCCCTGTGGCCAGAATCGAACATCCCCTCAGGAGAAGGTTAAATTACCTCTGCGTCTGTCTCTGTCTCTGTTCTATGTGTATATGGGCATTGAATGTATATAATGTGATCCTCTCTGAGTCCCCTTCGGGGTGAGAAGGGTGGAATATAAATACTGTCAATAAATAAATAAATAAAATTATTATGCAGCCAATAAAACCAACAGAACAGACAGAGCCAGAATCAACAGAGCTTGAATGGTCAATACAGAAATGGAATAAACTACATACGTTGAAGTTAATATAATGGGTAAATAGAGGAAAAAGCACATTCACTACCCACCCAGTGGGACCAGAGGTTTTTGTCTTTCTCTGTAGTGTGGCCGCTCTGTTTGATCTGGCTTTAGGACACTAGTTTCTTATCATCTAAGCATTTCTGGTCTAAACCATTCGGATCATCCCTATTCTTGCTCTGTAGCAAAATACACTGGATTATTTTGAGACAAGGACACGGACCTTTTTTGTGCTACACAGAGTGACCTTCCAGATCCTTCCAGCCTTACAATCATATAATTTAATTAGCTGTGCCCAGCCACGCGTTGCTGTGGCGTTGTCTGGTGGTGTTGGTGAGAACTTGTTGAGGCTGGATGGCCATCTGTCAGAAGTGCTTGGATTGTGTCCTCCTGCATGGTAGAAGGAAGTTGATCTGGATGATCCTTAGGGGTCACTCCAAACCTTAGGATTGTATGATGATGTTGTTATTATTATTATTATTATTATTAGTAGTAGTAGTAGTAGTAGTAGTATTGAGAGGCTGGGTGGCCATCTGTTGGTAGTGCTTGGATTGTGTCCTGCATGGCAGAATTGGGTTGGACTGGATAATAATAATAAATAATAATAAACTTTATTTTTATATCCCGCCCCATCTCCTCGAAGGGACTCGGGGCGGCTCACAACAGGGACAAGCCCGAACAACAACAACATATTTAACATAAACTTAAAACATTCCAACAATACACAAAATAAAATAATGGACAAATACATTAAAATCCAAGCAGATAAAATCAGAGTGGCCTTTAGGGGTGTCTCCTAACTGTCTGATGCTATGATTCGATGTGTATTATTATTGTGCAGATATTGGATGGCCATCTGTGAGGAGTGGTTGGATTGTGTCCTCCTGCATGATATAAGGTAGTTGAACTGGAAGATCCTTAGGGGTATCTGCTAACCTTAGGATTGTATTATTATTATTATTATTATGAGGCTGGGTGGCCATCTGTTGGGCTGAGTAGGTTGCTAGGAGACCAAGTGGGTGGAGCTTAGCCTTCTAACTGACAGCAACTGGATAAAAACAAATATTCCTCTCCCTCTAATTAGGACTTTATTTTTCTTTTCTTTTTGTTGTATGAACGTAGAGGCATGGATGAAGGGTTGTGCTGCCAAGTTTAGTGTTTCTGGGATGTGTAGTTTTGTTGTTTTGTCCTCGGCCGAAATTTCATTACCCTTTTATAGATATAGATTGGACTCTGACATGTTTCTCACTCTTTCTTTCTTGTCTCGCCAATGTTTCTGAGCAATAACAAGCTGTCGATTTCCGTTCCCCCCTTGCGCGAAGGGAGGCAAAGAATCTCTGCTCTCTAAACAGACATTTAAGCCAGATGTTGCTCTGGAAGGTAGGTTGAGATTGGCTAAGCGTTCAATGCAATTCCGCTAAAATTAAGGCTGGAAAAGTCTCACTTCCAAGGTCACAGAGTCTGAATATTTGGAATCATTTATCACTGCCATGTGAATCTAGGATTCTTGTAGAAAATAGCAAGAACTTTACTCTAATGAGTTTATCCCAGAGCTATCTATCTATCTAGTATCTATCTTTTTTCAAAGGTCCTTTCTGCTGTGTTTCCCATCATTCCTTAACTGCTCTGTGCTTTACACAGAGGTTGTTTTGATGTTTTTACCATCCTTGTGGGAGGCTTCTTTCATGTCCCTGCATGGAGCTGGAGCTGATAGAGGGAGCTCATCTGCGCTCTCCCTGGGTGGGATTCGAACCTGGCAAGGTCAGCAACCCAACCTTCAAGTCACAAGGCTTTAACCCACTATGCCACCGTATGATGGGAGATGCAGTACATGAGTTATGCACAAAGCACAGCTTGTGGCAGACAGGCAGGATTGAACCCAGAGAAAAGTAACTTAGGGAGTTATGAGTTTTATTGTTTAAAAGGGACCAATCAGTTTCCCAAACCAGTTTCCCAAACCCGAGCACTTCTTCACTACCAAATGCTTTCTCTCTTTCTTTCTAAATTCCCCACCACCACGTTTCGAATATCACTTCACGTGCACAAATTTTACAACTTTTAACAAAATAGAATTTAAAAATGAAATTATGCACAAGCCTAATTATTACCATTCAAATATGAAGCAAGGAGCAAGGGAAAGGAGACTACATCCTGATCAGAAAAGGGATTTACATTGGTATAATAAGAGATCCTTCCACTGCACTGCAACAGGATTCCAACCCAAATTCCTGTGGTTAGTAGCCAGCTGCAATTTATTTATTTTATTTTTATTTACAGTATTTATATTCTGCCCTTCTCACCCCGAAGGGGACTCAGGGCGGATTACAATGAACACATATATGGCAAACATTCAATGCCAACAGACAAACAACATTCAGTTTTAGACAGACACAGAGGCATTTTTAACATCTTACCAGCTTCACGATTCCGGCCACAGGGGAGCTGTTGCTTCACCGTCTATTGGTGGCTGTTCTTCCTCATTCTTTTCCTCGTGAGCAGTTTTATGGTGTTGTAGATTAGTTAAATTAGCCTCCCACATAAAGCGTACCTAAATTTTCCCTACTTGACAGATGCAACTGTCTTTCGGGGCTGCTAGGTCAACAGCAAGCCGGGGCTATTTTTTTTTTAATGGTCAGAGGCTTAACCCGACCCGGGCTTCAAACTCATGACCTCTCGGTCAGGAGTGATTTATAGCAGCTGGTTACTAGCCAGCTGCGCCACAGCCCGGCCCCAATAAATCACTATTGACTGAGAGGTCGTGAGATTGAAGCCTGGGTCAGATTGAGCTCCCAACCATTAATAGCCTAGCTCACTGTTGACCTAAGCAACTCAAAAGACAGTTGCATCTGTCAAGTAGAAAAATTAGGTACCGCTTTATGCGGGGAGGCTAACTTAACTAATTTACAACCATAAAACTGCCAGCAGCATGCGGAAAGGAATGAGGAAGCACTACCATCAAGGACTCAGTGTCACAAGTGGATGATGAAGTGACAGCTCCCCCTCTGGCCGGAATTGAAGCCAAAAGCTGGAAAATGTTAAATTGCCTCTGTGTCTGTCTAGATGTCGTATGTCTAATGGCATTGAATGTTTGCCATGTATATGCGCATTCGCCCTGAGTCCCCTTTAGGGTGAGAAGGGCAGAATATAAATACAGTAGAGTCTCGCTTATCCAACGTTCTGGATTATCCAACGCATTTTTGTAGTCAATGTTTTCAATATATCGTGATATTTTGGTGCTAAATTCGTAAATATGGCAATGACTACATAGCATTACTGGGTATTGAACTATGTTTTCTGTCAAATTTGTTGTATAACATGATGTTTTGGTGCTTAATTTGAAAAATCATAACCTAATTTGATGTTTAATAGGCTTTTCCTTAATCCCTCCTTATTATCCAAGATATTCACTTATCCAAGCTTCTGTTGGCCCGTTTAGCTTGGATAACTGGGACTCTACTGTATCATGATATTTTGGTGCTAAATTCATAAATACAGTAATTACTACATAACATCGCTGTGCATTGAACTGCTTTTTCTGTCAAATTTATTGTAAAACATGATGTTTTGGTGCTTAATTTGTAAAATCATAACCTAATTTGATGTTTAATAGGCTTTTCCTTAATCCCTCCTTATTATCCAAGATAGTCACTTATCCAAGCTTCTGTCGGCCCGTTTATGTTGGATAAGTGAGACTCTACTGTAAATAGATAGATATATAGATAGACAGGCAGATAGATAGATATGATGGCCATCTCTACTGCAAACCATAAACAAAATCCAACACAAAAGAATATTTAAATGGTTTTCCTTTTGGTCTCCTGCCCCTTACTGTGATAAAACCAAGAATAAGAAATGAAGAATAATAAATGGAGACGGTGCTGTGTAAGAAAGGCAGGGATGTTTACGGCGAACAGCGGAGCCCAAGAGTCTTTCTGGAGCTCTCCGCAGACAAATGAAGCATTAGCAGCATGATCCCAGAAACAATTAGGAAGCACCCAATCTGTCTTCCTCTACTTCACTTTATCAAATGACTTTCGAGGATGAGGAAAAAAAAACCAATGAAATCTACCCTGCTTCCATTCCAAAGACTGATCATTCTTCTGCCCTTCCGATTTCTCCCCACCTTTATCTCTTTGGCACGAGGCACTTTTAATGCCATAATTACAGAATTATTAGCTCAAAAATGAATCTACAAACCCCTGTTCATTATTTGTCAATGGGGGAGGGAATGTGTGCCATGGAAATGAAAGCTGTTGCTTGGAAGATCTAAACCCAGGGACCTTATTAATGGGCTTTCGGCTTGTTTTAGATCTGAGTGGAGCCTGAGCCGGGCTCCCCAAAAGAATACTTTGAACACCATTAATGAGAACATTTAGCATTCTATTATTCAGTATAAAAAACAGCAAGCTCCGAAATAACCAGCAGGAAGGCCTCTGAATATTACAAAAAAGGGGGAGGAGAAGGAAAAACCCAACGCCCTGAGCCAGTGGGGAGATGACAGCTTGCATTGGCTACTGTTAGTAAGAAAAACAGAGAAGAATAATTTAGCCTAGCAAGAAACCAGCCATGCCAACACAGCAACTACAGCTGCCTTTCCATAAGCATACTAGGAGAGAGCGAGTATTGCATTATAGACAGTGCTCAATGAAATATTTCCGATTGTCGTTTTGTGACATCTAGCAGATTCCACGTTATCAGGTTAATAGATCTTCTCTGGACTTTAGTCTAGGCCAATGATGGGCAAGCTTTTGCACTTGGTGTGTCAAAACTCACCAAAAAAACCTAGCATGACTTGGGTGGTGTGTCACTTCGAGAAAAAAACCATAATTTCACAATATATATATAGTTTAAATAACAAAAATGTATAATCTATATATATAAAAGAGTGATGGCATCAGGGCAGCGGACAAAACAAAAAAACTACAGCCCCCCCAACCTCAAAATTTGACGACACAACCCATCATCCACGGCTCTAGGTTGATACAACAAAAAGAAAAGAAAAATAAAGTCCTAATTAGAGGGAGAGGAATAATTGTTTTTATCCAATTGCTGCCAGTTAGAAGGTTAAGCTCCACCCTAAGCTTTAGCCTTTACCTTAACTACCACCAATTCCTCAATACTTTATTTCCCATACCACCATACTTCGCCACAGCAACGCGTGGCCGGGCACAGCTAGTCTCTATATAAAAAAGGCTTTTGGCGTCACGGCGACGCACAAAACAACAAAACCCCAAACTCCCCAAACTCCAAAATTTGCAACACAATCCATCACCCCCACCTCCAGTAAGATACAACACAATTACACTAAACACACAATCACAGGGCCAACAAAAGCCCAAAAACCGTGACAGCCGAACCAAACAAGGATTCCCATAAGAAGAAAATGACCAGGCTGTATCTGTATACAAGGCTATTCACTGCTATTCCACCTGCCCAACTAATCATTCCCAAAAGCCACAGCAACGCGTGGCCGGGCAAAGCTAGTTGTAATATATAACTGTATTTAATAAATCAAAAACTATTTACTACCATTATTTCCATGTACAGCAATCTATGGTACCTCTTGCAGTTTCCACGCTGATTTCTCTTGGTTGTAGTTTCAATGTAGTCATGAATAATGAATAATATAATAATAATATACAGTAGAGTCTCACTTAGCCAACATAAATGGGCCGGCAGAACGTTGGATAAGCGAATATGTTGGATAATAAGGAGAGATTAAGGAGAAGCCTATTAAACATCAAATTAAGTTATGATTTTACAAATTAAGCACTAAAATATCATGTTTAACAACAAATTTGACAGAAAAAGTAGTTCAATACGCAGTAATGCTACGTAGTAATTACTGCATTTATGAATTTAGCACCAAAATATCACGATATATTGAAAACATTGACTACAAAAATGCGTTGGATAATCCAGAACGTTGGATAAGTGAATGTTGGATAAATGAGACTCTACTGTAATAGTAATAATATAATAATATACTACAATAATATATATATATATATATATATATATATATATGTGTGTGTGTGTGTGTGTGTGTGTGTGTGTGTGTGTGTGTGTAATGTACATAATTCCTTTGGCGTAAACAACAAAACCACTGGACCAAATCACACCAAATTTGGCCAGAAAAGACATTAGTCATCCAATCAATCTGCATGCAGCAGCGTGTCAGCAAAAATGGCTAGGCGTGTCAGTGCTGACACGCGTGTCATAGGTTGGCCATCACTGGTCTAGGCTTTATAAAACAGACAGGGCAAACTGCGGGACCCTTCCTGCCAAAAACAGGTCAGAGCCCTTTAGACATCATCTTTAACATTCAAGCAAGGAACAGATTCAGTACACAACAAACATGGAAGGCATGGAACCTCAGATTGACTCTGATGAGGATAATGGGATTCAGGTTCAAAATGTTCCTGCTTTAGAAGGTGAGGAACAGAGAGTGCAAGTTCATTTTCCCACAGCAAGGAATGATGTTGATGATACTGAAACTAACCAGGTGCAAATTGACTTAGAAAAGGAGGACAGTTCTCAGTCTGATAATGAGACTCAGCAAACTAACGAGCAGACTGACCTTGATGAAACGGCATCCTTGGATCGAGCTGACCGTTTGGAATTCAGGGTTCGGAGGAGTGTGAGAATCGCAAACAAGAGGGAGGTTAGAGGCCAGAGAAATGCTTTCATGTTTTGCAAAAGGTATTAAAGCAATGTGTTTGGAGACCTTTGTCAAAGCAACGTTCGTTCAACCAAGAAGCAAGCTTTCGTTTTCCTGCATTATCTTGCAGCCTATGTGTCCATGCTCCTGGGACTTTGTCATGCTCTAATAGGACTTTGTTTATTCTTTGTGAGTTCTTGGATTATCTCTAAGGCTTTAGTTTTTAACTAACTTTTGGAACTTTTACTTTTGCTTTTTAAGAACTTATTATCCTCTATTTTCTAATAAACTAAAAAGACTTCAGCCTGTGTGTAGTTTGGTGTATATAGCAAGGTGAAGCTAGCCTGAGGTGTGACAGCATTTTTGGGCCAGACTGTGGCGCAGCTGGTTAGTAGCCAGCTGCAATAAATCACTATTGACTGAGAGGTCATGAGTTCGAAGACAGCCTGGATTGGATTGAGCGCCCAACCATTAAAATAGCCTAGCTCATTGTTGGCCTAAGCAACCCGAAAGATAGTTGCATCTACCAAGTAGGAAATTTAAGTACTGCTTATGTGGGGAGGCTAATTTAACTAATTTACAACACCATAAAAATCATCCAGCAGCGTGCAAAAAGGAATGAGGAAGTAATCCATCAAGGACTCGGTGTCACAGTGAATGATGAAGCAGCAGCTCCCCCTGTGGCCAGAATCGAGCATACCTTCATAAAGCCGGAAGCTGAAATATGTTAAATTGCCTCTGTGTCTTTGTCTCTGTGTATATGTCATATGGTACTGAATGTTTGCCATGTATATGTACATTGTGATCCGCCCTGAGTCCCCTTTAGGGTGAGAAGGGTGGAATATAAATACTGTAAATAAAATAAATAAGTAAATAAATAAGGTCCCCATGTTCTTCTTTAGTTAATACTAGTTGTGCCCGGCCACGCGTTGCTGTGGCGTTGTCTGGTGGTGTTGGTGAGAAATTGTTGAGGTAGTGGTGGTATTGAATGTCTGTTGTATGGTTGTCTTTATGTTTAGTATGCATTTGGTTGTTTGTGTATGTGAAAGTGGTGAGGATAGAGGACACTGTTTATGTTGGATTAGTGAGACTCTACTGTATATTTGTAATCTTATATCATCTGCCTAGAACTGCCCCTTCTACACAGCTGTATAAAATGCACACTGAAGTGAATTATCTGGCAATGTGGACTCCAGATAATCCAGTTCAAAGCAGATAATATAAGATTCTAAATGGGTAATATAGCTATGTGGAAGGGCCTTGAGTCTACACTGCCATATAATCCAGTTAAAATCAGATAATCTATATTTTATAGGCAGTGTGGAAGAGGCCTGAGGCCTAACTGTGCCCGTCCCCTGGACTGAGTAGGTTGCTAAGAGACCAAGTGGGCAGAGCTTAGCCTTCTAACTGGCAGCAATTGGATAAAAACAATTATTCCTCTCCCTCTAATTAGGACTTTATTTTTCTTTTCTTTTTGTTGTATCAACCTAGAGCCGTGGATGATGGGTTGTGTTGTCAAATTTCGAGGTTGGGGGCCCTGTAGTTTTGTCGTTTTGTCCGCTGCCCTGATGCCATCACTCTTTTATATATATAGATTGCAATCAATTGAGGTGTATTTTTGAACAACTGGGGCTCCTGTTCATTATGAAGGGGCATGATCTTTACCCCAAAGTTCTGCTCCGTTTAGGAATGTATTTCTTTTAATTTTATTTTTGAACCAAGCAAATAAACATTCCAGTTTTTTTCCCCCTTTCAGCTGTGAGAAAGTCTTTGAAAACCATCCTGTTTCCAAAGCCTGTCTACAAATCAGGATTTAATTGTTATTTTAGTCCCCATGTTAATCATGTTAATCATTTTAGGTGTGTTGTTGATTTTTATTGATTGTATTTGGGCATTGAGTTTTGCCAGTTGTTGTAAGCCGCCTTGAGTCCCCTCGGGTGAGAAAGGCAGGATAAAAATGTTGTAAATAAATAAATAAATTGTTTAGTCCCAAAAGAATGAATCACAATTAACAGCAGTATGGTGTTGAGAAAACTGGAGCCACAAGAAAAGATTCCAATCAAATATTTCCTATGGGGTGGAAAAGTTTGTAAAAAATAGCCGTATGCCATATCATATTCCTTGGCAGTTTGGGGTGGGCTGCCACGTTATGAACTGGAGAAATTCTCTCCATCAATCTTCCTTAAATGAACGAGAACGATGTGAAGTGAAAAGATTCCTTTTTCTCGCAGCTCTCAAATACTTTTCCATCGCTGTTTTCAGTCTTCAGCGAAAGGCCAGAAACCTTGATCAGAAGCAGAGCCTTCAAATATATATCACACCTTTCATTTCCCAGGATCCCAGTAACATTTTATGAAGTACATACTATAATAGTTATATATAAAGGCACAGGCAGGAAAAGAAGATTGCAGGCTCACCCCTGTGTAGTTGAGAGAGCTTTCTATCGTCGTGTTGCCCCGGTCCCAATGAACAAGGAACCAAGGGCTCTCTTTAAACCAAATGCTCCCAGAATGGATAAAACAACACAGCTTTGATCTTCTTTCATTGGCCAAGCTTCTCGGGATATTTTGAACATTAAAGACTTGTCTCTTCAGGTTTAAATTTAGGCAAAGGTATAGGATGGAGGAGAATCTATCCCCAAAATTCAGTAGATGGAAAGAGCATTAGATTTAAAACATAGGAACATGGAAGCAACTGAAGCTGAAAACATTGCTCATCCAGACTGTCTCCAAAGTCTAGCTTTGAATTCTGGGCTGATTTCCATTTATTGTGCTACCAAATTAGGCTTTCTGTTATTTTTCCCCCCTGCCACATCACAAATACAAAATTGTCATCTACTTGTTGGGAATGTAGGTTCACTGCTTGAATTTGGCTAATGGATATGGCTGAGAGTTTTGTCCATTTTACTTTTAATGAATACTTTTGAAAAATTTTGGATTTTTTTCATAAAATCTATTAGTCACTGATTTTGTTCCTGTACATTTTTGTAATAATCAGAAATGAGAGTAGCACAGTTTAAATCCATTTTAATGCTGATTTAAAATATACCGTATATACTCGAGTATAAGCCGACCCAAATATAAGCCTATAGACTACAAGCCTATAGCTATAGCTGGTCAGCTATGTCACCCTTTGAATCCGGTTACAGGAACATAAGTACCGTATATACTCGAGTATAAGCCGACCCAAATATAAGCCTATAGACTACAAGCCTATAGCTATAGCTGGTCAGCTATGTCACCCTTTGAATCCGGTTACAGGAACATAAGTACCGTATATACTCAAGTATAAGCCGACCCAAATATAAGCCTATAGACTACAAGCCTATAGCTATAGCTGGTCAGCTATGTCACCCTTTGAATCCGGTTACAGGAACATAAGTACCGTATATACTCGAGTATAAGCCGACCCAAATATAAGCCTATAGACTACAAGCCTATAGCTATAGCTGGTCAGCTATGTCACCCTTTGAATCCGGTTACAGGAACATAAGTACCGTATATACTCAAGTATAAGCCGACCCAAATATAAGCCTATAGACTACAAGCCTATAGCTATAGCTGGTCAGCTATGTCACCCTTTGAATCCGGTTACAGGAACATAAGTACCGTATATACTCAAGTATAAGCCGACCCAAATATAAGCCTATAGACTACAAGCCTATAGCTATAGCTGGTCAGCTATGTCACCCTTTGAATCCGGTTACAGGAACATAAGTACCGTATATACTCAAGTATAAGCCGACCCAAATATAAGCCTATAGACTACAAGCCTATAGCTATAGCTGGTCAGCTATGTCACCCTTTGAATCCGGTTACAGGAACATAAGTACCGTATATACTCGAGTATAAGCTGACCCGAATATAAGCCGAGGCAATTAATTTTATCACAAGAAAACTGGGAAAACATTGACTCAAGTATAAGCCGAGAGTGATATCTTTCAGAAATAAAAATAGAAACCAATAAACTTACATTAATCGAGGCATCACTAGGTTAAATGTTTTTGAATATTTACATAAAACTCTAATTTAAGATAAGACTGTCCAACTCTGATTAAATCATTATTCTTATTCTTCTTATTCTTCTTCTTCTTCTTATTATTATTATTATTATTATTATTATTATTATTAAATCATTATTCTCATCTTCTTCAATGTATCCTTTTAATAATAATAGAGTAAAATAATAAATATAATATAGTAGAGTCTCATTTATCCAACATAAACGGGCCGGCAGAACATTGGATAAGCGAATATGTTGGATAATAAGGAGAGATTAAGGAGAAGCCTATTAAACATCAAATTACATTATGATTTTACAAATTAAGCACTAAATCATGTTTTACAATAAATTTGACAGGAAAAGCAGTTCACTACGCAGTAATGCTATGGTAATGCTATTAGTAATGCTAATAAATTACCGTATTTATGAATTTAGCACCAAAATATCACGATGTATTGAAAGCATTGACTACAAAAATGGCTTGGATAATCCAGAACGTTGGATAAGTGAGACTCTACTGTAATCAGAAATGAGAGTAGCACAGTTTAAATCCATATTAATGCTGATTTAAAATATACCGTATATACTCGAGTATAAGCCAACCCAAATATAAGCCGAGGCACCTAATTTTATCATGAGAAAACTGGGAAAACATTGACTCAAGTATAAGCCGAGAGTGATATCTTTCAGACATAAAAATAGAAACCAATAAAATTACCTTAATTGAGGCATCGGTAGTTTAAATATTTTTGAATATTTACATAAAACTCTAATTTAAGATAAGACTGTCCAACTCTGATTAAATCATTATTCTCATCTTCTTCAATGTAAATGCCCTTATGTATCCTTTTAATAATAACAGAGTAAAATAATAAATGTAATGTACTAACAATAATAATATCAGAGTGAAATAATAAATGTATCATTAATAATAAAAAATAGAGTAAAATAAATGCAATACTAACAATAATAATAGAGTAAAATAATAAATGTAATAATACCAATAAAAATAGAGAAAAATAATAAATGCACCATATATACTTGAGTATAAGTCAGCCAAGAGCCTCACTCGAGTATAAGCCAAGAGAGGCTTTTTCAGTCCTAAAAAAGGGCTGAAAAACTAGGCTTATACTTGAGTATATACAGTATCTTTATTTTTATCCATCACGTCAACTTTTAAAAATATGATGTATGGCACAGATTACTGCAAAGTCTGCACATTTTTCACCATATTTGTCTAACAGAAGCCAACAAGTATTTTTTCATCAAATATCATTTTATGTCATTCTTATAGAGTTTTTTTGCACTGAATTCAGATCTTTGTTTATTTTTTTTCTCTATCACGTATAGTTTTTGCAGTGAGGCTAATTGAATGTTTTTACGCACTGATATCAATAGAATCTAATTAACAAATTACAATCCAAGCAGAGTAATCAAATATAAACAGTATAACTACAGTGTGCTTGCAAGATCCAATGTCAGTCAACAAGGCTTAAGCTATCCATGTTTGATCATGTTGTAGTTGGGTCAAGGGGCAGTAATGTTTTATTTTGTGCGTGTGGCTCTTTAAGATCTGTATCACGACAGATCAGAAATGTTTTGCAGACGATTTTCTGGCGTGTATGTTTTCCTGATTTCCACAGTACAACATCCAACAGTAGTCTCCCATCATGCTTGTATTCCATGAACCCTGGTAGCGCCGCTTCATCAACTGAATATCTTGGTGGAAGCGTTTTCCCTGCTCATCACTCACCATGCCAAGATTTTCATGAAAGAATTCCAGGTGGGAATGCAAGAAGTGTGTTTTCAGTGACATGTTGACTACCTTGGGAAATCAGACTTGGCCACGGTAGTACACTCCCTTGTTACGTCCAGAATAGACTACTACAATGTGCTCTACATGGGGTTGCCTTTGAAGACTGTTCAGAAGCTTCAAGTGGTCCAACAGACGGCAGCCAGATTCCTTACTGGTACAGCGTATAGGGAGCATACAACTCCCATGTTGTGTCAGCTCCACTGGCTATACTGAATGTTGTGACTCAGCTGGAGTCACAGAGTAACTCTGATGGGGATTGTGAGATTCAGGTTCTTGATGTTCAAGATGACTCTGATAGGAATTATGGGACTCAGGTTCAGAGTATCCCTGCTGGGAGAGACGAGGAGCAGGGAGACATTCCCATGGCAGGGAATGGGGTTGTTGATACCGAAGCTAGCCAGGTGCAAAAGGAGGATAGCTGCCAGCTAGATAACGGGCAGACAGAGGCTGCTGTTAACGAGCTTTCTGGCCTTGACCAAACAACATCTCTAGATCGGGCAAGCCGTTTGGAATTCTGGGTCCGCCAAAGTGTTAGAATAGCAAAGAAAAAAGAGGTCTGAGGCCAAAGAAATGCGCTCATGCTATGCAGGGAACATTAAAGGGTTTGCTGAGAGACAAACCTTTGTCAAAAGCAACGTCTCGTTTTGGAGTGTAGAGGCTTAGCTCTTGCTTTCTTGGATTACCTTGCAACCTTGTGTATTCAAGTTATGGGACTTTGTCAAGCATTCATGGAACCTTGTTTTATGCCTTATCTTTTCTTGGATTATTCTGTATAGCTTTGTTTTTGCATCAGTCTTTTGGAACTTTATTTTTGCTTTTAAGAACTACTTATTTTCTATCTTCTAATAAACTACAAAATACTATGTCCTGTGTGCAGCCTGGTGTATTTAGCAAGGTGAAGCTAACCTGAGGTGTGACACTGAACACAATTCAAAGTGCTGGCTTTAGCCTATAAAGCCTTAAACGGTTCTGGCCCAGCTTACCTGCTCAAATGTATCTCCCTCTATGATTCCCCTCGGAGGTTAAAATCATTGGGGGAGGCCCTGCTCTAGTGTGATGGGTGGGGACAAGAGACAGGGCCTTCTCAGAGATGGCCCCTTGGCTGTGGAAGTCACTCCCCAGCAAAATTAGATCGACCCCCTCTCTCCTGACCTTCAGGGAAAACTTAAAATGTATTGTGACTCAGCTGGAGCCCCGGAGTGACTCTGATGGGGATTATGGGATTCAGGTTCAAGATGATCAAGGATGGACCAAGTATCATCACTCACTTCTTGCTCTGGGAGTTGTAGTTCACCCTTATATAGTCAGCACTGAACCCAGCCGACTTCGGATCAGGACCAAACTTGGCACACAGCCCTATCATGCCGAACTGTGCATGCAGGCAGGGTTTCGGGGTGATTGCCCTTTGGCTCTGGGAGTTGTAGTTCACCCTTATACAGTCAGCACTGAACCCAGCCAACTTCGGATCTGGACCAAACTTGGCACACAGCCCTATCATGCCAAACTGTGCATACAGGCAGGGTTTTGGGGTGATCGACCTTTGGCTCTGGGAGTTGTAGTTCACCCTTATATAGTCAGCACTGAATCCAGTCAACTTCGGATCAGGACCAAACTTGGCACACAGCCCTATCATGCCAAACTGTGCATACAGGCAGGGTTTCGGGGTGATCGACCTTTGGCTCTGGGAGTTGTAGTTCACCCTTATATAGTCAGCACTGAATCCAGTCAACTTCGGATCAGGACCAAACTTGGCACACAGCCCTATCATGCCAAACTGTGCATACAGGCAGGGTTTTGGGGTGATCGACCTTTGGCTCTGGGAGTTGTAGTTCACCCTTATATAGTCAGCACTGAATCCAGTCAACTTCGGATCAGGACCAAACTTGGCACACAGCCCTATCATGCCAAACTGTGCATGCAGGCAGGGTTTCGGGGTGATTGCCCTTTGGCTCTGGGAGTTGTAGTTCACCCTTATACAGTCAGCACTGAACCCAGCCAACTTCGGATCTGGACCAAACTTGGCACACAGCCCTATCATGCCAAACTGTGCATACAGGCAGGGTTTCGGGGTGATCGACCTTTGGCTCTGGGAGTTGTAGTTCACCCTTATATAGTCAGCACTGAATCCAGTCAACTTCGGATCAGGACCAAACTTGGCACACAGCCCTATCATGCCAAACTGTGCATACAGGCAGGGTTTTGGGGTGATCGACCTTTGGCTCTGGGAGTTGTAGTTCACCCTTATATAGTCAGCACTGAATCCAGTCAACTTCGGATCAGGACCAAACTTGGCACACAGCCCTATCATGCCAAACTGTGCATACAGGCAGGGTTTTGGGGTGATCGACCTTTGGCTCTGGGAGTTGTAGTTCACCCTTATATAGTCAGCACTGAATCCAGTCAACTTCGGATCAGGACCAAACTTGGCACACAGCCCTATCATGCCAAACTGTGCATACAGGCAGGGTTTCGGGGTGATCGACCTTTGGCTCTGGGAGTTGTAGTTCACCCTTATATAGTCAGCACTGAATCCAGTCAACTTCGGATCAGGACCAAACTTGGCACACAGCCCTATCATGCCAAACTGTGCATACAGGCAGGGTTTCGGGGTGATCGACCTTTGGCTCTGGGAGTTGTAGTTCACCCTTATACAAACAGCACTGAACCCAGCTAATGACGGATCTGGACCAAACTTAAGTGATATTTCCTCACATCCCCAAACAACTCAATGCTGTCTACTAATAACCCGGGCACCGCCGGGTCCCCAAGCTAGTAAATAATAAATGTTACAACCCAGTTTCTGGTAAGCGTCAAGCAGATTCTGAATTCCTTCTTGTATGCTGAAGACTTGTGGTTACCAAGACAGTTTTCATAAAGCCACTTGAATCTTGTCCAAGACAAAACTGAAGGTAAAGTATCTAGTCTACAGCAAGTTATATATATAACTATATCTGCTTAGTCTGCATTGCACCATTAGTAATAAGCTACTGTGCAATCGAGTTCCTATTGGTCGTTAGATATTGTACAACAGGGGTGCAAGCATCTAGACCTACTCATGGCTGGAGTAAAATAATATGCTGACATAGACAACTAACTTAGGCAGGCAAATAATGAATTAATCACACAAGATCTGGTACAAAACATAAAAGTAGTCATTATTGATATCAATGCGTAAATACATTAACTATTCGATTAGCTTCATTGCAAAAACTACACAATAAAGAATAAACACAGATCTGAATTCAACGCAAAAAAACAACCTCTATAAGAATGATCTAAAATTCTATTTGATGAAAAATACTTGTTGGCTTGTGTAATTTATTTTGGAAATCTATGTGACATTTTCTTCACTTCCTGAGAACTTCCTAGTCGTATTCCTCAGGACAGTTTAACTCAGTATTTTCCAAAATGAAATCTATCCTTTCATTTTGGCTAGAGTTCTTTTGTTTTCGTATTATCCTAGCACTCATGTTGCCAGTAAAAACAGCTATCGTTTTCAGTGACAGATTCAGGAGAGATCAAGTGAGGGAAAGCAAAATGTTTGCACTAAAATGTAATGATCCTAACGCTTAACTAGTGTAGGATTGCTAATATACTTTAGCACTTTGACTATTGCTCCTGAATGAGAATAAAGAAGGTTCAGTGAAAATCTATGAAAAACACTTTCTGAAATGTTGCCTGTGACACGGGGTCAATTGAAGGGAGATGAAGAAGAACATGAGGGCAAAGTAGTGAGAGAAACAAATATTTTAAGGAAACAAAAAGAACTTGAAATTCTTGACATGTCCAGAGACATCTTCCCCATCCTGATGAGCCCGGTTCTGTTCAACATCTTTATTAACGACTTAGACGAAGGGTCAGAAGGCACGATCATCAAGTTTGCAGACGACACCAAACTGGGAGGGAGAGCCAACACTCCAGAAGACAGGAGCAGAATTCAAAACGATCTTGACAGACTAGAGAGATGGGCCAAAACTAACAAAATGAAGTTCAACAGGGACAAATGCAAGATACTTCACTTCGGCAGAAAAAATGGAAGTCAAAGATACAGAATGGGGGACGATGCCTGGCTTGACAGCAGTGTGTGCGAAAAAGACCTTGGAGTCCTCGTGGGGAACAAGTTAAACATGAGCCTACAATGTGATGCGGCAGCTAAAAAAGCCAATGGGATTCTGTCCTGCATCAATAGGGGAATAGCGTCTAGATCCAGGGAAGTCCTGCTCCCCTCTATTCTGCCTTGGTCAGACCACACCTGGAATCACACTGTGTCCAATTCTGGGCACCGCAGTTGAAGGGAGATGTTGACAAGCTGGAAAGCGTCCAGAGGAGGGCGACTAAAATGATTAAGGGTCTGGAGAACAAGCCCTATGAGGAGCGGCTTAAAGAACTGGGCATGTTTAGCCTGCAGAAGAGAAGGCTGAGAGGAGACATGAGAGCCATGTACAAATATGTGAAGGGAAGTCATAGGGAGGAGGGAGGGAGCTTGTTTTCTGCTGCCCTGCAGACTAGGACACGGAACAATGGCTTCAAACTACAGGGAAGGAGATTCCACCTGAACATCAGGAAGAACTTCCTCACTGTGAGAAGGGCTGTTCAACAGTGGAACTCTCTCCCCGGGGCCGTGGTGGAGGCTCCTTCCTTGGAGGCTTTTAAGCAGAGGCTGGATGGCCATCTGTCGGGGGTGCTTTGAATGCGATTTCCTGCTTCTTAGCAGGGGGTTGGACTAGATGGCCCATGTGGTCTCTTCCAACTCTACTATTCTATGATTCTATGATTCTATGAGCTCTGTCTACCTGTCTATCTAGTTTACAGGCCACTTTTCTCCCAACATGGCACACAGAATAAGTTATCCTAGTAAAACATCACCAAAGCATCCCTAAACAACACCAAATCAGCTTTAAATACAACAGTAAGAATAGAAGTATGGTATGCACATGCTTTTAAAATGTGACATTTAAAGAAATTCAAATATGGGGAAATCCAGTTGTAGCAAAGGTATATGCCTGGCAGTTTCGAGTGGTGAAAAGCAAGAGCTGGTGCGTGGGCTGGGACCTGGCAATGGCATTAAGCGTTGCGCGTGAAGTACAGTAGAGTCTCACTTATCCAACGTAAACGGGCCGGCAGAACGTTGGATAAGGGAATATGTTGGATAATAAGGAGAGCTTAAGGAAAAGCCTATTAAACATCAAATTAGGTTATTCGTTTACAAATTATCATCATGTTATACAACAAATTTGACAGAAAAAGTAGTTCAATACACAGTAGTGCTATGTAGTAATTACTGTATTTACAAATTTAGCACCAAAATATCACGATGTATTGAAAACATTGACTACAGAAATGAGTTGGATAATCCAGAATGTTGGATAAGTGAGTGTTGGATAAGTGAGACTCTGCTGTAGTTGCTCGCAGCATTCAAACACACACTCATCTAATCTAAATCTAAATCTAAATCCATAATAAAAGCGAAAATCTATATGTGTGTATGTGGCACGGATGTCTGCTCACACAGACAGCCTCCGGCCTCCACAAACAGGCTATAGTTTCCAAGGTTAAGAATCTAGCAAGTCACTCTTTTCCACTGACATTACAGTTACAGCGAGCGCCATGAACATGCAGCCCAGCCCCTGCCAATGTCCTTCCCAAACACTACAGCCCACCACCCAAGGAATGCTTTCATTTGGGGACCATTTCATCCTAGATTTTGCTTTTTCTTCCACCACAGGCAGGCATCCCAGGGTTCTCCATTGCTGTGGCATTTGCATGGCCCCGCCCACTGCCCTTTCCTTGCCAATCTCTCTGCATAACAAACAGAGCAGAACTGAGCTGCAACTAAACTTACTGGAGGAGTTTAGGGATTGACTCCACATGCTGGAAGTTGTAGTTCACCCTGCATCAAGTCAGAGCACTGTCACTCTTACTGAGGAATATAGAGGAGTTGTAGTTCACCTACACCCAGAATGCTATGAACCCAAATAATGATGGCTCTCGGCCAAACTTGCCATGCAGACCCGATATGCCCAGATTTGACTACTGGTGGGTTTAGAGGGGAACTGGATTGGAAATTGAGGAGTAGTAGGTCCTGGGATTTATAGTTCACCTCCAATGAATGAGCATCACACTTGGCACACAGAGCCCCATAACCAATACAACATATTGGACAAGTTTAGGAAAAAGGGAGTTATAGTTCACCTGCAACCAGATAAACACTGACCCCGACCGACAATGGACTAGGACCACACTTCACACAGAGAAGCCTCATGACCTACCGAACATACTCCAGGTATTTGTGGGAAGGGGCCTTGATTTTGGGAGTTGTGGTTCACCTCCATCCAAAAACCATTGAACCCAGCCAATGACAAATCTAGACCAAACTTGGCACACAGACTGAATATTGCCTGCTGTGGATACTGATAGATATTTCGGGGCAATTGCCCCGGGAATCGGGAAATTGCAGTAGTTCACCCCCATCCACAGAGTACTGCATCACACCTGGTACACACACCCAAAATGGCCAGGGTTTCAGGAGGATTCAGCCACGATTCTGGGAATAATAATAATAATAATAATAATAATAATAATAATAATAATAATAATAAGTTTATTTGTATCCCGCCTCCATCTCCCCCGAAGGGGACTCAGGGCGGCTTACAGCAAAATCAAAATACAAACAATGATAAAATATAAAACATCAGGACAAAAACAAAAACCAATAAAAAATATGCACAATAAGTTAAAAAACACAACGCAGAATTAAAACATCAGGTTAAAAACAATGAGGTTGCAATAGTGGATAAGCAAAGTGTACGGTGCACATTATGGGTAACAAATTCATAAATAGATAAAGTGCATTAGAATCATTTAAGGTCACATTAGGTACGGTAGGGAGGAGTCCTGAGTAATATCAATCAATCAGGAATCGGGAAGAGCGACCAGTGCAAAAGGTCGAGGAGCATAATAATTGTGATGAAAAAAAGGTGATCTTAACCTAAGGCCTGGGTGAAAAGCCAAGTTTTCAGACTCGTAGTTCACCCACTCCAAACAGAAAACATAACATTAAAAGACAAATAATATCAGTCTCAAATGACCCGGGCATCGCCAGGGCCCCAAGCTAGTAGAGAATATATTTGGAAATATATATTCTGGAAATTACGAGAGAACACTTTAGCTCCAGGGGTTGTTCTCACATCAAGGTGAAAGGGAAGGCTTGTTCCCTTCCACTTACTCAGGAGATAGGATAAGGAACTCTTAACTTGGCTAAAAAGGAGGCTGCAAAGCCATGTTAAAGGAGAATCCTGGAGCTTCTATGACTTGGAGGGAAGGAGGCAGGTAACTAGGTAAATACATTGACCCCCCTGAAGAATCTCTGCAACCAGGAGGAACAAAGCTCTTACAAATTGTTATTTATTTTTTATTTATTTACGTCATTTCTATCCCGCCTTTCTCACCCAAAAGGACTCAAGGCGGTTTACAAGTCTGGCGAAAATTCAATGTCAATAAAAACAACAACACAATAAAACAATGAGGAGTTACGAAGGAGGAGGCATTACTTATCATTCAACCCTGGCGTCGAGCTTAATCTGAGCTGGTTTTGTCCCGTTCTTCCTTCCAGTGTTCCTGTGACCTTTAGCTGGCAGCTTGGCTTGATGTCTTTATTAAATGTCAGCAGAAGAGCTTTCTGTTCCTCGTTCTTTCCTTCCTTTGCTTTTCCATGTGTGTGTGTGAATAAATAAAAGGTAAAGGTTTCTCCTGACGTTAAGTCCAGTCATGTCTGACTCTGGGGGTTGGTGCTCATCTCCATTTCTAAGCCGAAGAGCCGGCGTTGTCCGTAGACTCCTCCAAGGTCATGTAGCCGGCATGACTGCATTGAGCGCCGTTACCTTCCCGCCAGAGCAGTACCTATTGATCTACTCACATTCTGGGGGTTGGTGCTCATTTCCATTTCTAAGCCAAAGAGCCGGTGTTGTCCGTAGACACCTCCAAGGTCATGTGGCCACTGGCATGACTGCATGGAGCGCTGTTACCTTCCCGCCAGAGCAGTACCTATTGATCTACTCACACTCTGGGGGTTGGTGCTCATTTCCATTTCTAAGCCGAAGAGCCGGCGTTGTCTGTAGACACCTCCAAGGTAATGTAGCTGGCATGACTGCATGGAGCGCCGTTACCTTCCCGCCAGAGCAGTACCTATTGATCTACTCACATTCTGGGGGTTGGTACTCATCTCCATTTCTAAGCCAAAGAGCCGGAATTGTCCGTAGACACCTCCAAGGTCATGTGGCCACTGGCATGACTGCATGGAGCGCCGTTACCTTCCCGCCAGAGCAGTACCTATTGATCTACTCACACTCTGGGGGTTGGTGCTCATTTCCATTTCTAAGCCGAAGAGCCGGCGTTGTCTGTAGACACCTCCAAGGTAATGTAGCTGGCATGACTGCATTGAGCGCCGTTACCTTCCCGCCGGAGCGGTACCTATTGATCTACTCACATTGGCATGTTTTCGAACTGCTAGGTTGGCAGAAGCTGGAGCTAACAGCGGGTGCTCACTCCGCTCCCAGGATTTTTGAACCTGGGACCTTTCGGTCTGCAAGTTCACCAGCTCAGTGCTTTAACACACTTCGCCACCGGGGCTCCTTGAATAAATAAATAAGCTCCAAAAAATAAAGAAGAGAAGACACTTGATGTATGTGGGGATCAGAGCCGAGACAAGCCCGAGGAAATGGCTGTGCTTCATATTCAAACATTTCTCTTTGATGCATTGGGGTGGCGCAGGAACTGACGTTGACATATGGAGACAGCCCGCACTGGAGGACGGGAAGCTGTGGTGTGATAAATGACACAATATGTCACGGTGCTCCTGTGATCCATCAGGCTGGCTTCCCTTTTTCTATTCTGCCGTGATGTGCGCTGAGTGGAGGAGAGATCTGTTTAGAAAGAGACCACCTACCACGGATACCGTCATGCGCCACTTATGGGCAGCAGGCAGGGAAAAAGCCAACGTTGACCAAGATATTTTAAAACAAATGTGTGGAGTTTCACACTCTACAGAACTGTTAACAAAACAGCAGACCAGGTTTCCCTCCCTCACTGCAGAGAAACCGAGAGCATCAGATTCATTCTTCAGCATTTTCCAATTGTATTGTGCGTAATTCAGTTTTGAAATTTTTCAAATTGTATTTTATAAAATTCAAATTACACAACAGTGATTGTACACCATTGAAAATGTGTTGTTGCTTTTTTTCAAAAATTGCATACAAACATGTTCTATGTGAAAATCTATATATATATAAAAAGGTAATGAAATTTCAGCCTAGGACAAAACAACAAAACTACACATCCCAGAAACACTAAACTTGGCAGCACAACCCCTCATCCATGCCTCTACGGTCATACAACAAAAAGAAAATAAAGTCCTAATTAGACGGAGAGGAATAATTGTTTTTATGCAATTGCTGCCAGTTAAAAGGCTAAGCTCCGCCCACTTGGTCTCCTAACAACCCACTCAGCCCAGGGGACAGGCAGAGTTAGGCCTCACCTAGGCCTCTTCCCCACTGCCTATAAAATACAGATTAGCAGATTTGAACTGGATTATATGGCAGTGTAGACTCAAGGCCCTTCCACACAGCTATAGAACCCATTTATAATGTTATATTATCTGCTTTGAACTGGATTATCTTGACTCCACACTGCCATATAATCCACTTCAGTGTGCAGTCGGACACAACTGGACTTTAATGTCAGGAGAAAACCTTTACCCTTTACCTTAACTACCACCAATTCCTCAATACTTTATCTCTCATACCACCATACTTCGCCACAGCAACGCGTGGCCGGGCACAGCTAGTATATATATATAAAAGGGTAATGAAATTTCGGCCTAGGACAAAACAACAAAACTACACATCCCAGAAACACTAAACTTGGCAGCACAACCCCTCATCCATGCCTCTACGTTCATACAACAAAAAGCTCCAGCTACTCCAAAAAACGGCCAGGCTTTGAGTCTGCAAGGCTATTCACTGCTATTCCACCTGGCCAACAAAGGATTCCTATAAGCCACAGCAACGCGTGGCCGGGCAAAGCTAGTTCATATACAAAATATTTATATGGAGAAAGGAGCCTCCGGTGGCGAAGTGTATTAAAGCGCTGAGCTGCTGAACTTGCAGACCGAAAGGTCCCAGGTTCAAATCTGGGGAGAGGAGTGAGTACCTGCTGTTAGCTCCAGCTTCTGCCAACCTAGCAGTTCGAAAACATGCAAAGAGCCGGCATTGTCCGTAGACACCTCCAAGGTCATGTGGCTGGCATGACTGCATGGAGTGCCTCTACCTTCCCGCCGGAGTGGTACCTATTGATCTACTCATATTGGCATGTTTTCGAACTGCTAGGTTGGCAGAAGCTGGAGCTAACAGCGGGCGCTCACTGCGCTCCTGGGGTTTGAACCTGGAACCTTTCGGTCTGCAAATTCAGCAGCTCAGCGCTTTAACACTTCACCACCGGGGCTCCTGCTCATTGAGATAGGGGGCTATAATACACCCAAATCCTCCATGGCCATGAAGGACTCTGGAACTGGGTTGGAGCCTCTATCTGGTTTTTGCTCTTGATGTGTGTGTTATATCCCAGCCACCTTTGGGTTCTGAACCTGGTTCAGAAATGAACTTTGACCAGGATGAAGCTTACTCTGATTTTTCACCCAGTTCTCCTCCGAGTTCCTTCCAATTACAAACCCCAGCTGTGGATAGCTCAGAGGTGTCCTTAATTGGGAGAGATACTGATAACATTACTCCCGTGGAAGAACCAGATGTTCCGAGCTCCCCAGGGAATGTATCCCTTAACAGAAAGGAGTTTTTGCAGCAACAGAGATCTCAGACACAGCAGTTTCGAAGGAGTCAACGATTAGCATCTAGAGGGGATACTGGATAGCAGATTGCCTTGGGAACCTTTGGGGAGTTGGTTTCTCTTCGCTGTGATTAGATCTAAGTTCTATTAAAAAAAGTCTTGTACTGTGAACAAGTTGTGGTGTCAACGTAGCGACTTCACAGTTTCCAGTTCCCTGATTTCACCAAGCCGAGTCTCCTGTTCCGGGCGGCCAAGCCGAGCCTCGACTCCCGGTTTAATCCGATGTGAATTCACGTCCTTGCCTTGTTCCTGAATCCAGATTGCTTTTAGCTTCGTCCTCTGCCTGCCTTGATATCCAAGACTTCCTAGTGACTTTGGACCTTGTTATTCACTCCTGCTTTCTTGTTGTTTCCCCGCTCAAGAACTTCTCAACAGTTTTGAGGGTGTTTTGGTTTCTGGGCTTTGGACAATAATATTGGACATATCTCTTCAACTCTTTGGACTAATTCATACCATTCCTTAAAGGACTATTGCTCACTCATCCTTTCCACTTATTCTTTCCTGAATTTATTATTGTTTTAATAAAGATATTATATGATTATTGGTCTCTGTTTGGTTTCCAGTGTTCAAGCTGCCTTGGGGTGCAACAGTGTGACTCTCCCTCCCTCTTAACCCTCATTTTCTGTCCTCCATACACACAAACCCAGCTGCATTGAAACATGATTCATTACACACCATATCAGTCCTTGGATTAAAATATACTATTTCTAAACAAACATTTGTGGCTGGCAGCCTTATCCTATCTACTTGTATATTTTGTATGTGCAAGGTAATGCAAATCCAGCAATGTTACACATTTCTTTCCTGTTGCTACCCTGCTCAGCTGCCCTTTGTTAGACAGCCCAAGATCCGTCTCCTTCTCTTCATGTGACGAGACTCTTATTTCAGCTGTTGACCCCCATCACTGACCTCTTGTTGGGAGATCAGGTGTGGGAAGGGAAGGCTATTATCTGTCTTCCACTTCACCTCTTTCTAATCAAAGCTGCTAGTTTTACCCACGCCTCCTGCGGGCCCTGGTTAGGGAGAAAGAGGATTGCAGGGAGAGAGAAAGAGATAGAAAAGAGAAGGAGGGAGGAAAAGTCAGGCAGAAAGGTTAAGGAAATTGGGGAGATGAAGGATAAATAGCCTGTCAAGGTTAGAGAGAGCAGAGGCGAACACACAAGCCAGGGTGCCATAGATGTACGAGGGTGTCTGTTAGATCCCAGCCAGTCAGGGCATCAAGGCCTGCAGTGGTTCAGGACTTGCACTTTTTGACACAGATAATGCTGAGGATTATACTGACATTTCACCCTCCAAGGAGGGGCCTTTACAGCTGCAGGTGTCCAAAGATATTGGCTCTGGAGACTTGCTAACTGGAGAAGATTCTTCTATTCCTCCCTCGCAGATAGAGCCAGATGTTGCAGAGACGCCTGGGAACGGGGTTTTTAATCGTAGAGATTTTGTAACTAGAGAAAGAAGTGCAAACGAGAAATCCGTCGGAGCCAAAGACAAATAGATGGGACAATGGTTAGCGTTCCCTTGGGAAAGTTTTGGGAGTTTGTACTCCCTAAATTCTGAACAGTCCAGAATCTGTTAAAAGTGTTTTGCTCAGTAGATTTCCTTGCAGTGTCAACGTTGCTTTCTTGGAGAGAGGTTTCTCCGTCTTCAGCTCCTGTTCCCAAGCCAAGTATTCCAGTTCCAGTCGGGTCGTGCCGCGACTCTCGAGTAGACCTTGACTTCACTTCAGTTGTTATTCTTGTTCCTGTTTCAGGTTTGCCTCAGCTTTGTCAACTTTGCTGCCTTGATAGTTAGGAAGTATTTCCAGTGGATTGAACTCTGTTTCCTGCCAGCCTTGCTTCCCTGTTTTAACTCATGGACTTTGATTTCTTGGGAGAGCTAGCGAGTTCTCATTGTGGATTATAATATCGGATCTTTCCCTTCACCCATTTGGAACCATCATTGACTTTCTAAAAAGAACTATTCCTTACTCAGACTCTATACCTAATTCCCTTTGGATTTATAACGGCTTTAATAAAGATATAGTGTGTTATATTGGCTCTTGTCTGGTTTTCGAGTGCTCACTCTGCGTTGGGGTGCAACAGTGTACTATAACATCCTGAGTGTTGGGAGCTAGAGCTATTTGTGGAAGTGGAAGCTTGTCTGTGTAAGTGAACACCGCAGCCACACATAGACAAACATAATATTTTCACTTTTACTATATGTATACATTGGCTGGAGTTACACTTTAAAACATTCCCTTTTTCGACTTATATAGAAACTCAAGAACAAACCTACAGAACCTATCTTGTTCCATGCGTTTGTTATACACACACACATACATAAAATTTCATATATCGAGGAGCACTATAGTTTCACAGAACACAGGCTAAAGACCACATTATGCACCATTTTGCTGTTTAAAAAAATGAAGGGTTCTCCAGAAATATGCATGAATGAATACCCAAATAAACGGAAGTACTTTCATATTTTCATTGCTTCTCATGGAAAAGGATGAAGTACATAACTGTGATGACTCATGGGCCTTGTAGTCCTGCTCATGACATTGTAATGCCTGATGAAGAAGAAAACTTGGGTTTTTTACCTTCCCAGTCAGAACTGGAATCTTCTCAGCCAGATCTTTCCCAGGCAGATCTGGGAACCTTGCACCTGCAAGAAAGTTGTGTCCCAGAAGTATGTCAAACAAACCCTGAGCCTACATCTCCCGTGTTCTCTCGCCATGAGTTTTGTAAACAACAGAGGAGTTTAGAAGCAGCTTCGCGCAGGAGTGCGAGGATAGCAGCTAAGAATGTGCCCAATTAAGTCTGCTTTTCGTGAGAATCTTTAAGGAGTCAGACATCTGGTCTCAGAGTTTAGCTTTCGTTTCTGGTTCCCAGAGAACTGCTCCGGCGGGAAAGTTAGACTCTATATAGGTGTTTTACCCGCGTAGTAACTTCGCGGAGTCAATTCGTCAGCCTCCGGAGCGAGTTGTGTTTGGACAGCGCGCTCCGATTCAAGCCTCGTTCCTGCTCAAGCTTGCCTTGTTTCCAGCCTTCGCTCCTGAATTCCAGCCTTTGTTTACCTACGGATCTTGCCTTGTTCCCAGGACTAACCCTTGCCTTGTTTCACGGATTTTACCAAGTTATTCCACGGACCTTGTTCTTGTTCCTCGTTACCTTGTTCCACGTTTCAAGCCTTGTTCAAGTATCAAGTTATTTCCTAGCCTTGCTCAAGTTCATGGACTAAAAGACCTTGTCATCTCCCCTCACTTTGCCTGGCAAAGTGAGTGTTTCGGTTATTGGATTACAACTTTGGACCTTAATATTTCATATTGGACATTGTTTCTTTGGACTAATTTTGACCTTTCCTGAAAGGTCTGCTTCTGGACTAACTTTTACATTTGCTTTTACTAACTTTATATATTTCCTTAATAAAGATATTAGATAGAATCTGGCCTCTGCGTATGGTTATTGGTGCTCTGTAGCCTGGGTCGTGACAGTTTGACTCCGCCACCCTAAGCACCAATTAACCTCGGCCAGAATGTCTACCGGAACCGTACCTGGGCCGAGCGGCCAGCCGATTACCTACACCATCGACAAGGATGAGGTGGACCGAATCCGTGATAAGCTCAATGCACAGGATGGGGAAATAAAGGGTTTGAAGGAACGCGGAATCCGTCTTCCGGCCATGGCGTTGCCAACCAAGTTTACTGGAGAAGCTTCTAAGGTTCATGTTTTCCGTCGCCAATGCCAAGCTTATCTAGAGGCCCGTGATGCCGAGTTTCCCCAGGAAGACATCAAGGTGGCGTGGATTTACAGTCTCCTAGACGGGCCAGCGGCTAACTGGGCGACGGCACTGTTCGACCAAGCCTCCCCACATCTAAGGTCAGCGCAACATTTCTTGGACCACCTTAAGGCGACCTGGGGTATCGAGGACAATTTAGAGGCCGCCGGGCACAAACTCCGCCGCCTCTTCCAAGGAGACAGACCCATGTCTCAGTACATAGCCGAGTTCCGAGTGCTGGCCCACAACACCGGCTGGAACGATGTTGCCCTCAGAGGACAATTTCGGGAGGGTCTCAACATTGAAATGCTGGAGGAAATCTCCAAGGTGGATCCTCCCCAAACGCTGGAAGCACTCATCGATCAATGTTTACGGGCTGAAGTCATGATTGCCAACAGAAAACAGTGGGTCCGAGGCCAGAGCGGTAGAGCTGGGGCAAAATCCCCCGCTCCCGCCAGCGTTCAACCGCGTCCAGTGTGGAGACCCCCACCACCATCCCCATACCCCAGAGGGAGCGAGGAGGTGCCGATGCAGTTGGGCAATGTGCGTCCCAGATTAGATGCCGCCGAGAAGGCCCGCCGCCAACGCCTAAATCTCTGCTGGTATTGCGGGAATGGGGGCCACTTCGCCAGAGAGTGCCCAGCCAAAGGGAAGCCCGCCGCCCGTCTTGCGGCGGCGTCCTCCACGGAGACGAAGACGTCTGAGGCGGCTGGCACACAGCCGGCGGGGGAAGCCAACGACCGGGCGTAGAGAGGCTCGCCAACCCGGTCAAGAAACCCGTTCAAGAGCCGCCAACCGGGGTCCTGTTCCTTCTAGTGGTCACCTTATGGTCAGCAAAAAAGGGACCCGTCATGATCCACGCCATGATAGACTCAGGAGCTACCAACAATTTCATTGATAGAGAGTATGCCGACTCTCTGGGATTACAATATCATGACTTCAAGAATGCCCGTGTGGTGCAAGCCATTGATGGCCGCCCTCTCAAGACGGGCCCCGTAAGCCAGTGGTCGGAACCCACCAGGATGTGGATAAGGGAACATATGGAAGAGATTTCCTTCTTTGTTACCGAGGTTCCCCATTTCCCTGTGATTTTGGGGATTCCATGGCTGACACTTCACGACCCAAGCATCTCCTGGTCCAACAGAGAACTGCAGTTTGCTTCAAAGTACTGCCAAAATCATTGCCTCGTAGCCAAGGTCTGCCATGCCACAGACACCGAGCCCATTATCACCTTGCCAAAGAAGTACTCCGAGTATTGGGATGTATTCAATGAAAAAGAAGCCGAAAGGTTACCCCCACATAGACCTTATGACTGTGCCATTGACTTGGTGGAGGGGGCCCCGATCCCGCGAGGGCATCTCTACTCCCTGACTGAACCAGAGCAAGAAGCTCTCAGGGAATTCATAGAGACAAACCTTCGCAAGGGATTCATCAGACCCACTCAATCCCCAGCCGCCTCCCCAGTGATGTTTGTGAAGAAGAAGTCAGGGGAATTACGCTTGGTGGTGGACTACAGAGCATTGAATAATATCACCAAGCGGAACAGCTATCCCCTGCCCTTAATCTCGGATCTACTAGACCGACTTCGAGGAGCCAAGGTTTACACCAAGCTGGATCTTCGGGGAGCTTACAACTTAGTTCGCATCAGAGAAGGGGACGAGTGGAAGACCGCCTTCCAGACTAAATTCGGATTATTCGAGTCCCGAGTTATGAATTATGGATTATGCGGAGCTCCCGCAACGTTCCAGCATTTTGTCAATGACATTTTCCAGGACTATCTAGATAGGTTCTTGATAATCTACCTGGACGATTTTTTGGTGTTTTCTAGATCACAATCAGAACATGAGAACCACGTCAAAATGGTGTTACAACGATTGCGGGATCATGGGCTTTATGCCAAGCTGGAAAAATGCGCTTTTGATCTACAAGAGGTAGATTTCCTTGGATACCGTATCTCGCCTCTAGGGCTCTCCATGGATCCAGCCAAGGTTTCAGCAGTATTGGAATGGCGGGCGCCAACTAACAAGAAGGAGGTGCAGCGATTCTTGGGGTTCGCGAACTATTACCGTAAGTTCATTCCAGATTTTGCCCGCTGGTCTGACCCAATCACTAGCTGCATCCGTGGAAAACAGCCCTTCCGCTGGACTGATCAAGCAGAGAAAGGGTTCCAGCAACTAAAGAAATTATTCACATCCCAGCCAATCCTTCAACATCCAGATCCTGAAACCCTTTTTGTGGTGCAAGCGGACGCCTCTGATGTGGCAATTGGGGCTGTGCTCCTACAACCGGTGGGAGATCACCTTCATCCTTGTGCTTATTATTCTCGTCAACTAACCGCACCAGAGAGGAACTATACCATTTGGGAAAAAGAACTATTAGCCATAAAGGCAGCTTTTGAAACTTGGAGACATTGGCTAGAAGGGGCCAAATTTCCCATTGAAGTCCACACTGATCATCGGAATCTAGAACATCTAAGAACTGCCCGCAAGCTAAATCAAAGGCAGCAACGTTGGGCTTTATTCTTTGAACGTTTCAACTTCCAGATCCATTATGTGACCCCAGCCCAAACCAAGCAAGCAGACGCCCTGTCACGTAAACCGGAATACGCTGCAGGACGCAAGGAGACTTTTGAATCCCAACTACTACAACCCGAGAACTTTGCCACGCTCACAGTGGGGAACACCAAATCCACTCCCATTGATTCAACTCCCCCTAATCCAGGGCCCATCTGTGCTCAAGAAATCAGGGCTAGTCAGCAAGCAGATGCCTGGGCGCAGGACCAACTTCGTCAAGGTCTGCACTTTCCCTTTTCGCTTAAAGATGGACTGCTTTGCTATAGAAATCATGTTTATATCCCACCCGGACCGGGCAGGGAAAAAGTACTTCGTCTGTGTCATGACTGCAAACCAGCAGGGCATTTCGGACTATTTAAAACCATGCATTTGATCCTAAGAGATTTCTGGTGGCCCAAGATCCGCAAGGATGTGGAAAAATATGTTAACACCTGCCCAGTATGCCAGCGCTCCAAGATAAGAAGGGAGAAGCCCTCAGGGCTCCTACACCCCCTTCCTAACCCATCTCGCCCATGGGAAATAATTTCTGCGGATTTTATCACTGACTTACCACCTTCCTGTGGATTCACCACGATCCTAGTGGTGGTGGACCTTTTCACCAAGTTAGCCCATTTCATTCCCTGTGAAGGCCTTCCCACGGCCCAAGAGACTGCAGATTTATTCCTCCAACATGTTTTCAGACTACATGGATTGCCCAAGAGTTTGGTCACAGACCGTGGATCCCAATTCACCTCTCGTTTCTGGAAGGCACTACAAAAACTATTGGGCATAGACTCTCGTTTATCTTCAGCTCATCATCCCCAAACGGATGGGCAAACGGAGCGCACCAATGCCACTTTGGAACAGTACCTTCGCTGTTATGTAAACTACCAACAGGACAATTGGGCTTCTCTGTTACCACTGTCGGAATTTGCCTACAACAATGGAGTCCAGGCTTCTACAAAAGAAACGCCGTTCTTTGCAAACTACGGCTTCCATCCACGTTTCTTTCCCCCTGTCATTGAAACTTCAGAAGTTCCCGCAGCAGAAGATTGGCTGCAGGAACTCACAGCGGTGCAACAACTTTTGCTCCAGCAACTGGAACAAGCCAAGGAGGACTATAAACGTCACGCGGACAAACATCGCCAGCCGGGCCCCGAAATCAAGGTAGGAGATCGGGTTTTTCTGTCCACTCGCTTTTTGCCCTCCCACCGCCCTTGCCGGAAGTTAGATGCCCGTTTCATTGGCCCCTATCCAGTGGTGGCGCAATTAAACCCCGTGACTTTCAAACTCCAACTTCCACGTTCAATGCGCATTCACCCAGTGTTTCACCGCTCCCTGCTCCTTCCGGCGGATGGTGTGCGGCCAGATGTAGACCGGCCGGCCCCCGTCCCTATTTTGGTGGATGGGGAGGACGAGTTCGAGGTTCAGGACATTTTAGATTCTCGCTTTCACCGCCGCCGCCTGCAATATCTCATTGACTGGGTGGGTTTTGGCCCTGAGGAACGCTCTTGGGAAGACGCCTCCACAGTCCATGCTCCTGATCTAACCCGTCGCTTTCATCAGACCTATCCCGCCAAGCCACGACCTCGCGCCTCGGGGAGAGAGTCCCAGTTTGGGAGGGGCCTTGAGGAGGGGGATAGTGTGATGACTCATGGGCCTTGTAGTCCTGCTCATGACATTGTAATGCCTGATGAAGAAGAAAACTTGGGTTTTTTACCTTCCCAGTCAGAACTGGAATCTTCTCAGCCAGATCTTTCCCAGGCAGATCTGGGAACCTTGCACCTGCAAGAAAGTTGTGTCCCAGAAGTATGTCAAACAAACCCTGAGCCTACATCTCCCGTGTTCTCTCGCCATGAGTTTTGTAAACAACAGAGGAGTTTAGAAGCAGCTTCGCGCAGGAGTGCGAGGATAGCAGCTAAGAATGTGCCCAATTAAGTCTGCTTTTCGTGAGAATCTTTAAGGAGTCAGACATCTGGTCTCAGAGTTTAGCTTTCGTTTCTGGTTCCCAGAGAACTGCTCCGGCGGGAAAGTTAGACTCTATATAGGTGTTTTACCCGCGTAGTAACTTCGCGGAGTCAATTCGTCAGCCTCCGGAGCGAGTTGTGTTTGGACAGCGCGCTCCGATTCAAGCCTCGTTCCTGCTCAAGCTTGCCTTGTTTCCAGCCTTCGCTCCTGAATTCCAGCCTTTGTTTACCTACGGATCTTGCCTTGTTCCCAGGACTAACCCTTGCCTTGTTTCACGGATTTTACCAAGTTATTCCACGGACCTTGTTCTTGTTCCTCGTTACCTTGTTCCACGTTTCAAGCCTTGTTCAAGTATCAAGTTATTTCCTAGCCTTGCTCAAGTTCATGGACTAAAAGACCTTGTCATCTCCCCTCACTTTGCCTGGCAAAGTGAGTGTTTCGGTTATTGGATTACAACTTTGGACCTTAATATTTCATATTGGACATTGTTTCTTTGGACTAATTTTGACCTTTCCTGAAAGGTCTGCTTCTGGACTAACTTTTACATTTGCTTTTACTAACTTTATATATTTCCTTAATAAAGATATTAGATAGAATCTGGCCTCTGCGTATGGTTATTGGTGCTCTGTAGCCTGGGTCGTGACAATAACCAACCATCACCACTTTGGAAAAAGAAGAGCATTAATGCATCTTATTTTGAGCTGGATATGGCCTCATGCCTGCTACTTTACAGTGTAGCTGAAATAAGGGATGTTTCTATTCCATAAACATAAAAGGAACCACAGGCAATTTATGCCTGGAAAATTAGTCAATAAACTTTTATAACAGCACTTCTTAATGCTTTTATTAATATGAAGAAACTTAAAATTAAGTTCCTCCCATCCAAAGATTTATAAGCCAAATCCTTGAGAGGTTTCTGGAATTGGGGGGGGGGGGGGGGTTCGTATAAAACCCACTGCTTCTGAATTGCAATGTTATGTTCCATATTTCCCTCCACAGGTGCTGCTTTACCTATGGAATAAATGAAACTGAGCAAAATTCCAACTAATTATTTTTATAGGGGACAAAATTACTATTTTGGCATTTTCATCGGCATTTAACTTCAGACGCTGCAGAAGGCAACATGGAATATGAGTCATTTAAATGTACTATTCCATTACTATTCTGCTGAAGAGAACCAGTGTGATATAGGCCTTTGAGTGTTGGATTCAAGGCACATCTCTACAGACCCATTATCCCAAAAGGAGCTCTATGGGGGTTGCATAGAATTAACACAGACCAAGGCCATTTAATGCAGCCTTGGACTGTATTAACAAAATTCATTCATTCATTCATTTACAGTATTTATATTCTGCCCTTATATTCAGGGAGGACCACAGAACATACATGTTCATCAAACATTCAATGCCGATTATAACAATGACAAGACATGCAAAAGATAGAGGTATATATAGGCTTTCCCGTCTTTCGGCATCTTTGGAAGCTGTGCTTGGTTCCAGCCACTGGGAGGTGCTGTCGCTCCATCTCCCTGCCGAACAGCTTTCTTTGTTCATAAACTTCCTTATTTTTCTAATCGAAATGCCGAGCCTAAATATCTCCCCACTTTAATGCGGTTCCTATTTATCTACTCACATTTGTTTTCGAACTGTTAAGTAGGCAGAAGCTGGGCTAAGGTCAGGAGCTCACCCTGGCCTGGGCTTCAAACTGTCAACCTTCTGGTTGGCAAGATTTATTTATTTGTTTATTTATTTATTTACAGTATTTATATTCCGCCCTTCTTTCTCAGGGCAGATCACAATGTACACATACAGTAGAGTCTCACTTATCCAACACTCGCTTATCCAACGTTCTGGATTATCCAATGCATTTTTGTAGTCAATGTTTTCAATATATCATGATATTTTGGTGCTAAATTCGGAAATACAGTAATTACAACATAGCATTACTTTTTCTGTAAAATTTGTTGTATAGCATGATGTTCTGGTGCTTAATTTGTAAAATCATAACCTAATTTGATGTTTCATAGGCTTTTCCTTAATCTCTCCTTATTATCCAACGTATTCGCTTATCCAACATTCTGTCGGCCCGTTTTTGCTGGATAAGTGAGACTCTACTGTACATGGCAAATATTCAGTGCCATATGAACATAAAGACAGAGACAGACACAGAGGCAATTCAACCCTCTCCAGCTTTCAGCTTCCTGAGGGTATGCTCGATTCTGGCCACAGCTGCTTCATCATCCACTGTGATGCTGACTTCCTCATTCCAAACGGCAGCGGGATGATTTTTATTGTGTCGTAAATTAGTTAAATTAGCCTCCCCCTTTATAAGTGGTACCTTATCTTTCGGGTTGCTAGGTCAGCAACAAGAAATGAGAAAACGAGAAAATGATGGGGTATGTACTCTCAAGATGTCATGCCTTGTACCTATTACTTTTTTCCTGCATCCAATAATCTTTCAGAACCATGATGGTGTAATGTTTTAAGTATTGGGCTAGGAGCCCAAGAGCCCAAAGTCTGAACTCCCAAGTAACAACAGAAAACTACTAGATGGCCTTGGAAAAGTCAGATTCTCTCAGACTAAGGGGAAATCAAAGGCAACCCCACTCTGAAAAACTCTTACTACCCTGTTTCCCCTAAAATAAGACATCCCAAGAAAATAAGACCTAGTAGAAGTTTTGCTGAATTGCTAAATATAAGGCCTCCCCTGAAAGTAAGACCTAGAAAAGGTTTTGTTTGGAAGCATGCCCGCCAAACAGAACATCACAGCATGCAGGATTGGTAAATGTACATACCATAGATTGTTGTACATGAAAATATTGGTAGTAACAAGAAATCCTTGATAGGATTCACAGTTTGTCTGGTTATGCTGGTTTGTGATGACAACTACTGTACAGTATATAATAAATGTTCATTTTTTGTTCAACAATAAATATGAATTCTTCTTCATGGAAAAATAAGACATCCCCTGAAAATAAGACCTAGCGCATCTTTGGGAGCAAAAATTAATATAAGACACTGTCTTATTTTCAGGGAAACACGGTAAGTCCCATGATAGGTTTGCTTGAGGCCTCCTCTAAACTGCCCTATAATGCAGTTGGAACTGCATTATTTGGTCAGTGTAGACTCATATATTGCAAACTGAATTGCATTGAACTGGATTATATGAGTCCAAGATACCATATACAGTAGAGTCTCACTTATCCAAGCTAAACGGGCCGGCAGAAGCTTGGATAAGCGAATATGTTGGATAATAAGGAGGGATTAAGGAAAAGCCTATTAAACATCAAATTAGGTTATGATTTTACAAATTAAGCACCAAAACATCATGTTTTACAACAAATTTGACAGAAAAAATAATTCATTATGCAGTAATGTTATGTTGTAATTACTGTATTTACGAATTTAGCACCAAAATATCACAATATATTGAAAACATTGACTACAAAAATGGCTTGGATAATCCAGAAGCTTGGATAAGCGAGGCTTGGATAAGTGAGACTCTACTGTAATCCAATCCAATATGTAGATGGGGCCTTAGAGTCACAAGCATGTGGACAACTTCAACAGAAAGGAGGAAACCATGAAAATGAACAAAATCTGGCTATTACAAAACTCAAAAATCAGAACAGTAGATGGGAAGCAACACTCTGAGGGTAGAGGAGCCCCAAGGACGGCTAATGACTCTGAACAAAGGATGCCTCCCAGGCAAGAGACAAACCTTTCCAATGCTAATTAGGGTGATTAACTGAAACATTAACGCTGGCTTCCAACTGACAAAGGACTCTCCACAGATATATATTTACCTTCCTTGCCTAGTCTCTCCATGCCTCACAACCTCTGAGGATGCCTGCCATAGATGTGGGCGAAACGTCAGGAGAGAATACTTCTGGAACATGGCCATACAGCCCGAAAGACATACAACAACCCTGTGATCCCGGCCATGAAAGCCTTCGACAACACAACTCGGCTATACTTGAGTATATACGGTGCCGCTTATTCTACCTTTGGTAGTCATGGGAAATGATTGCTCCACAGAACATCCTTCACAGAACAACGTCATTACAGTCTATAGCTGAAAACAGTCATCATCTCCTTCCCCAGTCTCCTCCAAACATTAAAAACCCATCCAGCCGCTGCCTCGTTCTCTCTCTGTGCTGTTGCTGGCAAAACCCTGTTATTATAGTCTTTACTAGTCTCTGAACCCATTCTGCTTTATCATTTCTTTTTAATACGAGAGCAGCCCCCACATTGAACACCAAAGTATTTTTCTGATGTCCTTGTTATTTAAAAGATATTCCATAGGAAAGAAAAACAACAAACCAAGGTCCTTAAGAAGTATTTGCCAACTTTGAGAAAACGGGGAAAGTCCTATTTGTCCTATTATGATGAGACTGAGTTAGCTAGTTAGTTTTGTAACTAGCTAATTAGCAATAATAGTAATAATAATAATAATAAATTTATTTTTATACCCCGCCTCTATCTCCCCAAAGGGGACTCAGGGCGGCTTACATGGGGCCAAGCCCGAATAAAAACAATCTATATATATAAAAGGGTAATGAAATTTCGGCCTAGGACAAAACAACAAAACTACACATCCCAGAAACACTAAACTTGGCAGCACAACCCCTCATCCATGCATCTACGTTCATACAACAAAAAGAAAAGAAAAATAAAGTCCTAATTAGAAGGAGAGGAATAACTGCTTTTATCCAATTGCTGCCAGTTAGAAGGCTAAGCTCTGCCCACTTGGGCTCCTAGCAACCCACTCAGCCCAGGGGTCAGGCACAGTTTAGCCTTAGGCCTCTTCCACATTGCCTATAAAATACAGATTATCTGATTTTAACTGGATTATATGGCAGTGTAGACTCAAGGCCCTTCCACACAGCTATATAACCCATTTATAATCTTATATTATCTGTTTTAACTGGATTATCTGGACTCACACCTTGACCCTTTACCTTAACTACCACCAATTCCTCAATATTTTATTTCCCATACCACCATACTTCACCACAGCAACGCGTGGCCGGGCACAGCTAGTAGCAATATAAAACACAACAATACACAAGAGACATGCATAATTATAAAAATTTAAACATTCCCCAATAAAAACAATTACATTATATGCTACTCTTTTCCTGACATGAAAACATCAACGTCTGTCTGTTACTACTGTAAAAACTAAAGTCTTCTATTCTTTATTTATTCATTTATTTACCCTGTTTATACCCCGCCTTTCTCTACCCCAAAGGGGACTCAAGGCGGCTTACATACGGCAATTATTCAATGCCTTAAACATATACAAAACATAAGCTTAAAATAAATTGAGTTAAAATTAATGCATATTAAAAACATGACATTCAATATTAAAATCACACCTTCCAGAAACCATAATCTAAGGCCATTCTGTGGTCATTGCACATACTCCAAATCTATTATTGCACTGTGCTATTCTCTGAAAGCCTGATCCCAGAGCCAGATTTTTACTTTCTTTCTGAAAGCTAGGAGGGGGTTGATCTAATGTCTTAGAAGTAAGTAGTCCTCTCAGTCACCACGAAGGAAAGAGATACTAAAGGCCCAAACATAAGAGATTTAAAGGAGTGATTCTGTGACAAAATATGACTATATGATATGTGGGTATGAATGGAAGATGAATGAATGTGAGAAGAAGATCCAACCAGTCCATCCTCCAGGAAATAATGCCCAATGGCTGCTCACTGGAGGGAAGGATACGAGAGGCAAAGCTGAAGTATTTTGGCCACATCATGAGGAGACAGGAAAGCTTGGAAAAGATAATGATGCTGGGGAAAATGGAAGGAAAAAGGAAGAGAGGCCGACCAAGGGCGAGATGGATGGATGTGATGCCTCATGGGCTTCTGAGTCCTGACCCTAGCGCCATTATGGATCATGGTGATGAAGACATGGGATTTCTGCCGTCTCAGCAAGAGACTGTTCCATTCCAGATGCCTTTTGTTGACAATTCTTGCCAAGAGCTCATTAAAACGGACCTTGAACAGGCTATTCCCAGCGCTTCTCCCCCTTTCGTGAGAAGGGAGTTTAGATTAGCGGCCAGACAGAGTACTAATTAGCTCGTTTCCCCTGAGAGTTTTCAGGGAGGAACGCATCTGGATGAAGATGTGTTTCAGTTCTTTTCCCTTGGGAAAAGAAGCACTGGACACCTGGTTGTAGAAAGATTTGAAGTTCTTTAAAAGTTCCCCGCACGGGCTAGCCAGCGCGGAGTCAACAAGTCAGCTCAAGGATTAACTTCGGTTCCAGCCAAGTGTGGACTGCATTTGAGTCTGCTAACTCCAGTTTCATCGTGCCTTGCCTTGTCGTGTTCTTGACCTGTCTCATCGTGTTCCCAGCCTTGTATCTTGTGCCAAGTATCCAGTCTTGTCTTCAGTTTCCTGCCTTGGACTTACTTTGAACTCTAGTAAAATCTTGGACGTTTCCCCACTCAAACTGCTTGGAAGTTGAGTGTGTTTCAGTTTTGGATTATAACTTTGAACTCTAATATTATATACTGGACAATATATTTCTGGACTATATTTGACCTTCCCTGAAAGGTCTATTGATGAACTTTATTTTCTATCTGTTTTCATCCTAATTACTCATTTCTTTAATAAAGATATTAGACTGTTATTGGCCTCCGTGTGTTGGTTCTAGTGCTCTGCGGCCAGGGCGTGACAATGGATGGTATCCTTGAAGTGACTGGTTTGACCTTGAAGGAACTGGGGGCGGTGACAGCCGACATGGAGCTCTGGCCTGGACTGGTCTATGCGGTCATGAAGAGTCGGAAACGACTGTGTGAATGAAGAAGAAGAAGTCTAATGTCATTCTTTGTTGTTTTGCAAAAGTTCTGCTATACCTCTCAGACTGAAATTGCAATAAAAAGAGCCTATGCTTTCAAAGTTATTGAAAAGTTATTCATAACAATTCTCATCTCAGAGATAAGTGAGCATAGCAGAGATTGGAAGTGAACATTTTGTTTCCATGTTTAAACAAGGCCGCTTGAGTGTTGTCCTGGGAGAAAAATGGGATATAAATTAAATTAAATTTGCCTCTCCTAGACTAATATGCAGTTTAGAATATATTTGGACTTTGGATTACACAGATCTCCAAATTCTCCAATGCAGTTGTCAGCTCAAGCAAAAAAAAAAGGGACGAAAATGGTCAATAAACTTCAGAAATGACATTAAAATACCATTTGTGAATTAACGGGTAAGGATTATTTGCAATGCACAAGCTCAGAATGTTGAAAAAAGGATCTTGCTACTAAAATAAATACAGTAGAGTCTCACTTATCCAACACTCACTTATTCAACATTCTGGATTATCCAACGCATTTTTGTAGTCAATGTTTTCAATACATCATGATATTTTGGTGCTAAATTCTTAAATACAGTAATTGCTACATAGCATGAATGTGTAATGAACTACTTTTTCTGTCAAATTTCTTTTTCTTTAAAAATAATAATAATCTGTTCTGGTTGGCTGGAGAAGTTTTCTTTGTGGTTAAAAATCCATTGATTTAAGTGCAAAAGAATTTGTCTGGAAAATATAGTTTATGTATAACTGGCCATCTTCATGGATGCTTCTATGAAATAAAACTGGCACCTTGCATATTTATGTATGTACAGTAGAGTCTCACTTATCCAACACTCGCTTATCCAACGTTCTGGACTATCCAACGCATTTTTGTAGTCAATGTTTTCAATACAACATGATATTTTGGTGCTAAATTCGTAAATACAGTAATTACTACATAGCATGAATGTGTAATGAACTACTTTTTCTGTCAAATTTGTTGTATAACATGATGTTTTGGTGCTTAATTTGTAAAATCATAACCTAATTTGATGTTTAATAGTTTTTTCCTTAATCCCTCCTTATTATCCAACATATTCACTTATCCAACATTCTGCCGGCCCGTTTATGTTGGATAAGTGAGACTCTACTGTAGTATCTTCTGAGGTTTGTTGATATTTTTAGCATGTTATCTCAAAACTGTGATGTTACAGCTCATGATAAATTGGCTTTAATCTCCCCGGGCATTACCTTGTAAAGTCAACATTTACTACGAGTTTCGGCTTACTACATGTCTCAACCAAATTATAGCCAACATGATGTATGTGTAATGCCTTCCCCCAAAGATTCAGAGCAAGAAAAGGAGCTGGAAGAAACACACACACACAGAGAGATAGTTTTCCAGACTAATTTTTTTTCTATTTCAAGCCAACTCATCCATTCTGAATGACTACTGTTCGAAATAATTAAATGTTCCATTATGTTAGGTGCGTAAGGAACAATTCCCTTTTCATTAAAACTGGAGGTGGATGGGGATCTGTGTTGTAATTATTATGAGCTATCAAAAATAATTCAGCCATTGTTGTTTCAAATTCCATTGTGTTTTCCCAGTTCTTTAAATAACCAAGCTCCAAGGGCAGCATGGTTCAGATTTTGAGCTAGTTTAGATGAAAGAGTGGGGGCTACTTGTATATTTTTAGTGCCAGGCTGATGTTGTTTGTTTAATGGCACTACAACTCTCCTCCCGCGAAAACGGAGTGAATAATATCTCTAGATCAGGAGAAGACAAAATCACATTTTTTTATAGAATAAGCATCTATATTTCACAAAGTGGCTGTGCTATTCTGGCTGCTGTTTTTCTTTATATATACAACAAATTATGTGCATTGATTCCCATGAAAAATACTCCCAGAAAGGACAGGCAATGTAAAAGGTCTTGGGATGCTACATGCAATGGCATAGCTAAAGGGGCCGGGCTGTGGCGCAGCTGGCTAGTAACCAGCTGCTATAAATCACTACTGACCGAGAGGTCATGAGTTCGAAGCCCGGGTCGGGTTAAGCCTCCGACCATTAATAGCCCCGGCTTGCTGTTGACCTATGCAGCCCCAAAAGACAGTTGCAACTGTCAATTAGGGAAATTTAGGGACGCTTTATGCGGGAGGCTAATTTACAACACCATAAAACTGCCAGCAAAACACAAGGAAAGGAATGCGGAAGTACAGCCACTTCTGGACGGTGAAGCAACAGCTCCCCCTGTGGCCGGAATCGTGAAGCTGGAAAAATGTTAAAATGCCTCTGTGTCTGTCTAATGTATGTTGTTTGTCTGTTGGCATTGAATGTTTGCCATATATGTGTTCATTGTAATCCGCCCTGAGTCCCCTTCGGGGTGAGAAGGGTGGAATATAAATACTGTAAATAAATAAATAAATAAATAAATAAAGAATACACTGGCCATGGTAGTCCGCTCTGGTTACATCCCCAATAGGGTTGTTGTGTGTTTTCCGGGCTGTGTGGCCATGTTCCAGAAGCATTCTCTCCTGACGTTTTGCCCACATCTATGGCAGGCATCCTCAGAGGTTGTGAGGCATGGAGAAACTAAGAAAGGAAAGTTTGTATATCTAGGGAAAGTCCAGGGTGGGAGAGCTCTTGTCAGTTGGAAGCCAGTGTGAATGTTGTAATTAATCACCTTAATTAGCATTGAGTAGCTTCATCCTGGCTTCTTTCTGCCTGGAGGAAGCCTTTGTTCAGAGTCATTAGCTGCCCCTGATTGATTCACGTCTGGACTTCCTATATTTTTAAAAGCATTGTTCCTTATTTACTGTTCTGATTTTAGAGTTTTCTTTTTTTAAAATACCAGTATTGTGTTGTCGAAGGCTTTCATGGCCGGGATCACAGGGTTGTTTGTCTTTCGGGCTGTGTGGCCATGTTCCAGAAGTATTCTCTCCTGACGTTTCGCCCACATCTATGGCAGACATCCTCAGAGGTTGTGAGGTATGGATAAACTAAGTAAGGAAAGGAAAGAATATATATCTGTGGAGAGTCCAGGGTGTGGCAAGAGTCCTTTGTCACTGGGAAGCCAGCATTCATGTTTCAGTCAATCACCCTAATTAGCATTGGAAAGGTTTTGTCTCTTGCCTGGGGGCATCCTTTGTTCAGTCATTAGCTGTCCTCTGCCCTCAGAGTGTTGGTTCTGTGTAATAATAATAATAAATAATAACCTGTGTACAGGATGGTTCATCAAGTGCTCTGCTATGGCTTGATGAATCAGCCTGGACACAGGATATTATTTGAGAACACAGAAATGCTGGACCATTCCAACAATTATCATGTCAGACTACACAGAGAAGCCATTGAAATCCACAAGCATGTGGACAGCTTCAACAGAAAGGAAGAAACCATGAAAATGAACAAAATCTGGCTACCAGTATTAAAAAGCTCTAAAATCAAAACAGTAGATGAGAACCAACACTCTGAGGGCAGAAGACAGCTAATGACTGAACAAAGGATGCCCTCCAGGCAAGAGACAAAACCTTTCCAATGCTAATTAGGGTGATTAACTGAAACATTAATGCTGGCTTCCCAGTGACAAAGGACTCTTGCCACACCCTGGACTCTACACAGATATATATTCTTTCCTTTCCTTACTTAGTTTATCCATACCTCACAACCTCTGAGGATGCCTGCCATAGATGTGGGCGAAACGTCAGGAGAGAATGCTTCTGGAACATGGCCACACAGCCCGAAAGACATACAACAACCCAATACCAGTATTAATTACAACATTCACACTGGCCTCCAACTGACAAGAGTTCTCCCACTCTGGACCTTTCACAGATATATAAACCTTCCTTCTTTAGTTTTCTTAGTCCTCTCTCATGCAACAAGAAACAAGAACACTCTTCGTATGTGAATGCAACAGGTTTATGTGAAGAGGAGTACATTCATCTGTTTAAAGAGATAAATAGTGGAAGTTTCCTTAACAAGAAAGAAGAATTTTTTCATACATGAATATTGCAGCCTCTTGCGAGGAGTATATTCATGCTAATAGAAAGACATAAGTATATTCATTATATTGTGAATGCAACAGCTTTATGTTTTGTTGTATATACTATACTAGCTATGCCTGGCCACGCGTTGCTGTGGCTAGAACTTTATTTTTCTTTTCTTTTTGTTGTATGAACGTAGAGGCGTGGATGAGAGGTTGTGCTGTCAATTTTCGAGGTTGTGGGGTGTTTACTTTTGTTGTTTTGTCCGGTGCCGTGATTCCATTACCGTTTTATATATATAGACTTTACTATGAACTAACCATTTTTGCATATACTTTTGTCTATTGAAACAAGTATCTTTAAACAAATATATGTTTACTATCACTCTTACTTTGTAGCATTACAACAGGAGGGAGACCCAATGTTTTCTCTGAATCTGGATGGGGAATGCACTTACAATGAGGTCTGTGTCCATGATTGAAATCTTCCCAGTTTGACCAGGATCCCAGAAGGATGCAATAGCGATCAACTGAATTTGTCTACCTATCTATCTATCTGATTTATCTATCTATCTCATTAACAAAGATATCTTTAAAATATGAAATAAGCAAAGCAGCTTAGTGTTTGCTTTCTTAAACAACGTGTGTGACTCAGCCTTTGCCTTTGTGTGACTCTGATGAGGATTCTGGGATGCAAGTGCATAATGATGGGATTCAGATTCAGGATGAGTTTCAAGATGACTCTGATGGGAATTATGGGATTCAGGTGCAGAGTGTTCCTGCTGTGGGAGATGAAAGCAGGGAGTTTTTCCCATGGGAAGAAATGAGGTTGTTTGAGATGATGGTTTTCAGGTGCAAGAAGCAGAAGGGGAGAGTAGCTCTGATAACACCAACGAGCTCAGTGGCCTTGACGGCCTTGACAATGAGGCCGCTGAGCTCGATCGCGCTTGTCGGATGGAATTTCGGGGGTGCATAGAAACCTCCGAATAGCAAATAAGAGGGAAGTCAAAGGGCAAAGAAATGCCTTCATGTTATGCTATTAAAACAGTCTGCTGAAGGAGAGATCTTTGTCAAAAGCAACTTCTTAGCTAGAGTCAAGAACCAAGTCTGCTTTCTTGTATCACGTCTACATTCCTGTATTACCTCGTAGCCTGGATATATTCTCGTTGCTGGGACTTTGGCTTCCTCTGAAAGGACCTTGTTTCTTGCCTATGCCTCTATGGATTTGATGATTACAGCCTTGTTTTGTAACTATATTATGGAATGGAACTTTTACCTTTTATGAACTACCAGCCGTGCCCGGCCACGCGTTGCTGTGGCAAAGTATGGTGGTATGGGAAAGAAAGTATTGAGGAATTGGTGGTAGTTAAGGTAAAGGGTAAAGGTTTTCCCCTGGCATTAAGTCCATTATAAATGGGTTATATAGCTGTGTGGAAGGGCCTTGAGTCTACACTGCCATATAATCCAGTTAAAATCAGATAATCGGTATTTTATAGGGAGTGTGGAAGAGGCCTAAGTGAGGCCTAACTCTGCCTGTCCCCTGGGCTGAGTGGGTTGCTAGGGGACCAAGTGGGCGGAGCATAGCCTTCTAACTGGCAGCAATTAGATAAAAACAATTATTCCTCTCCCTCTAATTAGGATTTTATATTTCTTTTCTTTTTGTTGTATGAACGTAGAGGCATGGATGAGGGGTTGTGCTGCCAAGTATAGTGTTTCTGGGATGTGTAGTTTTGTTGTTTTGTCCTAGGCCGAAATTTCATTACCCTTTTATATATATAGATTTTACTGCCTATTTCCTAATAAACTACAAAAGACTACGTTCGGTGTACAGCCTGGTGTCTTTAGCAAGGTGAACCTAACCTGAGGTGCGACACAACAGTAGAAGGTGGACGCCCAAATATTTGTCATGTTTTGTTTTGTCATATTATTGGCTCCTCCCCCAACTCAGAGCTGCCAATATGTATTGAGTAAATTACATATTTTTTTAAAAAAAAGGGGGGAAAAAACCTTGTTGCAATCTATCCCCGGTGGCCCCTTCCTTCAGCCCCCCCCCCCCCCCCCCCGCTCAGCCTTTTATTTATTGTAATTACTTTAGTAATAAGATTTGTATTCCTGGTTATTATATATATTACAGCACAGGGCAAGCACAAAAACTATGGCAGCGGCGCTGGTGGAAAATAACAATGGCTCGAAGAATTATGCCTTTTATTTATCTCTGCAGCCATTATGGGGCTACTGAGTGAGAAAAGGGAAAGCAGAGCTACGGGTGGGGGGGGGGGGGGGGAGCTGGGAAAAGCTGTAAATAGAGAAGCAAGAGAGCAAAGATGTATGAGAGTGTGTTTACCAAGGAGGGAAAAGTGGCACTAAATGGGCCCAGCTCATATTTCATGCTCAAGACAACTTTGGTGAGCAAAGGAGAGAATAAATAACAGTATGAAAAAGAGAAGCCATTCGGAGGAGTTGCTTGGGTCTATGAGCAAAGAGCCAAAGCAGGGACTTTAGCATCCTAGGCATGTTTTTTGGAAGAGGGTTTTCGTTTGCATTTAATGTACAGGCGGTTCCCAAGTTATGAATTTTATTTCATGTCAAAAGCATTGCATAATAAATAAGTTTAAAAGTGATAAAATAAAGGAATGACAAGCAGCTAAATTGTTTTAGACCAAAAACGGGCGACAGCGACCACATTGTCCATAGCTTTAAACAACAACTCCTCCGTCCATGAGGCAGGACATTGTGGGCAAGCATACAGATGCGGAGTTCTGCTCCACAGTCACACAAGGTGGAGGATTCCTGCAGCAACATCAATACCAGACAATTTCACCTTATGTCTGGAGGCTCTGTCAAACTGGCTACGTGCTAGCAGACTGAAGGTGAACCCGGCGAAGACTGAGATTCTCTGGCATGGCCGCTCAACGGGTCTGACCCATTTGCTACCCACCTTCGATGGTGCTGCCTTATCTCCTTCGCCTTCCGTTAAGAGCTTGGGTCCCCAAACTAAGGCCCGGGGGCCGGATGCGGCCCTCCGAGGTCATTTACCTGGCCCCCGCCCTCAGTTTTATAATATAATATATTGTATATACATATAATATTGATAATAATATTATAATGTAATACAATATAACATTAATAATAATAATATCATATAATAATATTAATTATATATTCTATATTACATATAATATTGCTAATAATATTACAGTATAGTGGTATAGTTCAATATAGTAATATATAATGCTAATATTGTTCTATGCTAATAATATAATATATTGTATGTACATATAATTTGTAAGCCACTCTGAGTCCCCGTTGGGGTGAGAAGGGTGTGATACAAATGTAGTAAATAAATGCAGTAAATAAATAATAAATAAATTTTAGACTTGGGCTCACCCAAAGTTTGAAATGACTTGAAGGCACACAACAACAACAACAACAACAACAACAACAACAACAACAACAACCCTAATTAACTTGACTATCTCATTGGCCAGAAGCAGGACCACACTTCCCATTGAAATCCTGATAAATGTATGTTGGTTAAAATTGTTTTTATTTTTAAATATTGTATTGTTCTTTCATTGTTGTTGTTGTTGTTGTTGTTGTTGTTTTTGCACTACAAATAAGACATATGCAGTGTGTATCAGAAATTGTTTGTATTTTTTTCAAATGATAATCCAGCCCCTCAACAGTCAGAAGGATTTTGGACCGGCCCTCGGCTTAAAAAGTTTGAGGACCCCTGGTTAAGAGCTTGGGATTTTGGATTCGCAGCTGACAATGGAAGCTCAGGTCGCTGCTGCCAGCAAACAGGCCTTTTTCCACCTACGACAAGCGAGGCAACTGGCACCCTGTCTATCTGATGAGGCTCTGGCAATGGTCATCCATGCCACGGTCACGTCTAGGCTGGACTATTGCAACGCCCTGTATGTTGGCCTTCCGATGTCCACGACCCGAAAGCTCCGTATTGTTCAGAATGCGGCAGCCAGGCTACTCACAAGAACACCCTTGAAATGCCACATAACACCAGTCCTGCAGCATCTGCATTGGCTTCCAACTGATTACCGAGGTCTATATAAGATGCTAGTTCTGACCTTTAAAACTCTTTACGGCCAGGGCCCATCGTACCTTAGGGACCGTCTCTCCTTCTCCCATCATCGGAGGTCGCAACGACCATCCCAACATGACTTACTTTATGTACCGGGTCCTAGAGAAGTGCACTTGGAAAGGACCAGGCGCAGAGCTTTTTCTATTTCTGCCCCTGCCTTAGGGAATGCCTTGCCGCCCTAGATGAGAGCCATGCGTGAGTTGGGGCCTTTCACCCTCGCACTCAAGACCTGGCTCTTTACTAGAGCTTTTAATCTATGTTAATTTTATCAATATTTGTATGTATGTATTTTTACAATTTACAATTTTATCTTGTAAATCGCCTAGAGCATCTTGGATGGAGGGCGATTAATAAGTAATTAAATGATGATGATGATCTTGCTAGGTTGTCTTTTGATCTGCCCACTCCGCTTCTCAGTCTGTTAACATCCCTGTGGTGTTTCCTTTGCCGTCTGGTAATATATAGTCAACCATTAAATAGCAAAGAAGTTCATCCTAATGTTTAGGTCAGTGGTTCCCAAGCTGTGGTCCGTGGATCACCAGTGGTACCCAAGAACTAAAATATGATCTACGGCCTCACCATTACTACACCATTGCAACAAGAGTGACTGGTCTTGCAAAACCCTCTTCTTGTTGTGGCTTAGCCATCAGGGCCCAGTTTTCAATGAGGGTTGGAGTCAGAAACAGATGAGGAGGCGGAATTCGAAGACATTCCTGCTCAGAATTCAGGCCCCATGGCCTTGCAGGTTCCGGAAATCAGGGATCCGCTAATTGGCAAACATTCCGACTCCTCTCCAGCGTTAACCACACCAGATGGTACAGACTTGGGGGAGAATGGAAGTTTTAATCAGAGAGATTTTGTTACCAGAGATAGAAGTAAAAAACAGGGACTGAGAAGAAGTCAAAGGCTCTCAAACTAGATAATGATTAGTTTTCCGGTGAGAACTTTTCGTGGGCCCTGTACTCCCTAATTCTTACAGACTTGGGATTCTGTTAAAAGTACTCTGCACTGTATCCTCATTGCGGTGTCAACATTGCTTTTCCTCGGAAGAGGTTCCAGTTTCCAGCTCCTTGCCTAAACTTCTGAATCCGTGCCGAGTTTCCAGTTCCAGGAGAGCCGCGCCGAGCCGCGACTCCCGAGTAGACCTTGCCTTGTTACCGTGACTTCCTTGTTTCCGAATTGAGATTGACTTCACTTTGTTTACCTTGCTCCTTTGACTTTGCTATGGGACTTTCCAAGTGGATTTGCAGTGTTTGTTTTCCACCATTGTTTCATGGACAAATTTTGATATCTAAGGGAAGCTATCGAGCTTCACTTATGGATTACAAATTGGACATTGATGAACTCTTTCTGAATTAAAATAGACTATATATTATGGACTATTTCTTACTTTGACTTTCCACCTTAAATGCGCATAGACCTATATATTTACTCTGCTTCAATAAACAGCTTGTGTGTTATATTGGCTCCTGCCTGGTTTTCGAGTGCTCATGCTGCCTTGGGGTGCAACACTTCTAGTGCCGAGGCAACGGGATGTCAGGAGGAGAGAGGCTGGCTGACTACCCACGAAAGGTGCGACAACAAGCCTCCTGACTGTTGCTTCTCCTCTTGCGAGATTTCTGAGTGGACACACCAAATCTGTGTGTCTTCCTTGTCATGTTTTCACCAGTCTTTGGGATCGATAGCCCTACAACCGTTTAAGCTAGGGAAGAGAGGAGGGGAATTGCACAGGATCCCCAGGAATGCTTTGCTTTAAGTGTGCGTATTTCTCCATCAGCTCCAGGCTTGATCAATGAGCCTGTAGCTCTGAATCATTTTTAATTTAATACTTCTGGGAAGAGGGTAAAAAAATCCAATCAAACAGAGGTGCATTTGGCAAGCAGTGGGAATTAACATTTGGCAGGGCTCATTATCGCTGTTTATGATGATATAAATTAGGGGGATTTACTGATGCAGTTAATAATCTTAAATTTGGGGATCATAAATAACAATATTTATTTCAAGTGGCAATGTCTACAGAAGACCAGCCAATCAGCTTCAGATGTTGGCAGATTTGGAGGACAGTATGTACCACTGGCAGGGTTTATGTGTACGCATTTGTATACGTGCCTTTCAATATAAGCACCGATATGTGAGAATGCCAAATGAATGGCCAGGCAGCACATGGGCAGAGGTGCCTCATGGTGTATCAGTAGAAGACTATATACATGTGTGTGTGTGTGTGTATGTGTGTG